>NW_025959229.1:0-67510 GCF_023159225.1 Perognathus longimembris pacificus | reverse complement strand
CACCATGAAGCAGATCCTTTCGAGAAGAGCAGAGTTCACTCGCTATGTTCCGACCAGGCTACCTTAACAAGCTGCAGCTGTTCTCATTCACCGAGGAGATGTTACGTGATGTACAGCTAGTTGCCCCTGTGGTGCATACAGGATGTAAAGGAGCCTTTATCTCTCTTCCAGCACCACCACGCAGATTCAGTCTAGGACAGCGGAGTTTACTCTCTATGGCCCGTCAGGCCTACAATAACAAGCTGCAGCTGTTCTCATTCACTGAGAAGATATATAGCTATTCATCTCGCTGGTGCGTAAAATACATAAATTATCCTTTATCGCTCTTCCAGCACACCAATGCAGATCTTGTCAAGGTCAGCGGCGTTTACTCAATATAGCAGTTCCTATGGAGGACAGTGCCGTTCACTCGCTATGGCCTGATCGACCTACAGTACGGAGCAGCAGCTGTTCTCATTCACTCAGGAGATAGTCCCTGATATAGGGCGACCTAACCCGCTGGTGCCTACAGGACACAAGTGAGCCTTTATCCCTCTTCCAGCAACTCTAAGCACATCCTACATCTGAGAACAGCGAGGATCACTCGCTAAGTCCCGACCAGCCTACATGAGCAAGCTGCAGCTGTACTAATTCACCGTGGAGATATTTCCTAGTATTTCCTACTTATTGCGCTGGTGCGTAGAGGACACAAATGAGCCTTTATCTCTCTTCTCGCAGCACAATTCAGCTTCAATAGAAGACAGCGGAGTTTTAGCGCTTTGGCCCGGAGGCCTACCCAAACAAGCTGCAGCTCTTCTCATTCACCGAGGAGATATTCCCTGATATACAGATTCTTACCTGCGTTGTTCGTAGAGTACATCAATGAGCCTTTATCTCTCTTCCAGCACCATGAAGCAGATCCTTTCGAGAAGAGCAGAGTTCACTCGCTATGTTCCGACCAGGCTACCTTAACAAGCTGCAGCTGTTCTCATTCACCGAGGAGATGTTACGTGATGTACAGCTAGTTGCCCCTGTGGTGCATACAGGATGTAAAGGAGCCTTTATCTCTCTTCCAGCACCACCACGCAGATTCAATCTAGGACAGCGGAGTTTACTCTCTATGGCCCTTCAGGCCTACAATAACAAGCTGCAGCTGTTCTCATTCACTGAGAAGATGTATAGCTTTTCATCTCAGTGGTGCATAAAATACATAAATTATCCTTTATCGCTCTTCCAGCACACCAATGCAGATCAAGTTTGTCAAGGACAGCGGCGTTTACTCAATATAGCAGGTCCTATGGAGGACAGTGCCGTTCACTCGCTATGGCCTGATCGACCTACAGTACGGAGCAGCAGCTGTTCTCATTCACTCAGGAGATAGTCCCTGATATAGGGCGACCTAACCCGCTGGTGCCTACAGGACACAAGTGAACCTTTATCTCTCTTCCAGCAACACTAAGCACATCCTATATCTGAGAACAGCGAGGATCACTCGCTAAGTCCCGACCAGCGTACATGAACAAGCTGCAGATGTACTAATTCACCGTGGAGATATTTCCTAATATTTCCTACTTATTCCGCTGGTGCGTAGAGGACACAAATGAGCCTTTATCTCTCTTCCCGCAGCACAATTCAGCTTCCATAGAAGACAGAGGAGTTTTAGCGCTTTGGCCCGGAGGCCTACCCAAACAGGCTGCAGCTCTTCTCATTCACCGAGGAGATATTCCCTGATATACAGATTCTTACCTGCTTTGTTCGTAGAGTACATCAATGAGCCTTTATCTCTCTTCCAGCACCATAAAGCAGATCCTTTCGAGAAGAGCAGAGTTCACTCGCTATGTTCTGACCAGGCTACCTTAACAAGCTGCAGCTGTTCTCATTCACCGTGGAGCTATTTCCTGCTATACAATTACTGCCCGCGCTGGTGCGAAGAGGACACAAATGAGCCTTTAACCCTCTTCCAGCACCCCAAAGCCGATTGAATCTAGGACAGCGGAGTTTATTCGCTATGGCCCCAGGAGCCTACCCTATCAAGCTGCAGCTGTAATCATTCAGCTCGGAGATATTTCCTGATATACAGCTACTTACCCGGTGGTGTAGAGAGATTATAAATGAGCCTTGATCACTCTTCTAGCTCCACATAGCGATCCAATCGAGGACAGAGGAGTTCACTGTCTATGGCCCGCCCGATCAGCCTACTCTAACAAGCTGCAGCTGTTCTCATTCACCGAGGAGATGTTACGTGATATACAGCAAGTTGCCCTGTGGTGCATACAGGATGTAAATGAGCCTTTATCTCTCTTCCAGCACCACCACGCAGATTCTGTCTAGGACAGGGGAGTTTACTCCCTATGGCCCGTCAGGCCTACAATAACAAGCTGCAGCTGTTCTCATTCACTGAGAAGATATATAGCTTTTCATCTCGGTGGTGCGTAAAATACATAAATTATCCTTTATCGCTCTTCCAGCACACCAATGCAGATCTTGTCAAGGACAGCGGCGTTTACTCAATATAGCAGGTCCTATGGAGGACAGTGCCGTTCACTCGCTATGGCCTGACCGGCCTACAGTACGGAGCAGCAGCTGTTCTCATTCACTCAGCAGCCAACCCCCTTCGTAAGTGCAGGTCCTAAATGAGCTTTTTTCTCTGTTCCCTCACCACATTCCAGATTCTTTTGGGGAGTTACCAGTACAGTTACCACAAGAGGAAGTACTTAATTTATTAAGCTACTGCTTTTCTTAATCTAAGTGGAGATATTTACTGATAAACAGCTACCTACGCAGCATGTTCATGTCGTTCCTAAATGAGCTATTATCTCTCTCCCCTCACCACAAATCAGATTATTGTGAGGAGTTCCCAGTACATTATCCTTTCCCTGTGTAATTACCTTAACAAGCTCCAGCTGTTTTTATTCTCAGAAGGTTTACTCCCTGATATACAGCTGCCTACCCGCTTCGTAAGTGCAGGTCCTAAATGAGCTTTTTTCTCTGTTCCCTCACCACAATCCAGATTCTTTTGGGGAGTTACCAGTACAGTAACCATACCAGGAAGTACTTAATTTATTAAGCTACTGCTTTTTCGTAATCTCAGTGGAGATATTTACTGATAAACAGCTACCTACGCAGCATGTTCATGTCGTTCTGAAATGAGCATTTATCTCTCTCCCCTCACCACAAATCAGATTCTTCTGAGGAGTTCCCAGTACATTATCCTTTCCCCTGTGTAATTACTTTAACAAGATCCAGCTGTTTTTATTCTCAGAAGGTTTACTCCCTGATATACAGCTGCCTATACCCTTCGTAAGTGCAGGTCCTAAATGAGCTTTTTTCTCTGTTCCCTCACCACAATCCAGATTCTTTTGGGGAGTTACCAGTACAGTAACCATACCAGGAAGTACTTAATTTATTAAGCTACTGCTTTTCTTAATCTCAGTGGAGATATTTACTGATAAACAGCTACCTACGCAGCATGTTCATGTCGTTCCTAAATGAGCTTTTATCTCTCTCCCCTCACCACAAATCAGATTCTTCTGAGGAGTTCCCAGTACATTATCCTTTCCCCTGTGTAATTACCTTAACAAGCTCCAGCTGTTTTTATTCTCAGAAGGTTTACCCCCTGATATACAGCTGCCTACCCCCCTTCGTAAGTGCAGGTCCTAAATGAGCATTTTTCTCTGTTCCCTCACCACAATCCAGATTCTTTTGGGGAGTTACCAGTAAAGTAACCATACCAGGAAGTACTTAATTTATAAAGCTACTGCTTTTCTTATTCTCAGTGGAGATATTTACTGATAAACAGCTAACTACGCAGCATTTTTATGTCGTTCCTAAATGAGCTTTTATCTCTCTCCCCTCACCACGAATCAGATTCTTCTGTGGAGTTCCCAGTACATTATCCTTTCCCCTGTGTAATTACCTTAACAAGCTCCAGCTGTTTTTATTCTCAGAAGGTTTACTCCCTGATATACAGCTGTCTACACCCTTCGTAAGTGCAGGTACTAAATGAGCTTTTTTCTCTGTTCCCTCACCACAATCCAGGTTCTTTTGGGGAGTTACCAGTATAGTAACCATACCAGGACATACTTAATTTATTAAGCTACTGCTTTTCTTAATCTCAGTGGAGATATTTACTGATAAACAGCTACCTCCGCAGCATGTTCAAGTCATTTCTAAATGAGCTTTTATCTCTCAACCCTCAA
Source organism: Perognathus longimembris pacificus (assembly GCF_023159225.1). Classification (NCBI taxonomy): domain Eukaryota; kingdom Metazoa; phylum Chordata; class Mammalia; order Rodentia; family Heteromyidae; genus Perognathus; species Perognathus longimembris. The sequence continues at coordinate 63,332 of NW_025959229.1, read as the reverse complement.
CACAAATCAGATTCTTCTGAGGAGTTCCCAGTACATTATCCTTTACCCTGTGTAATTACCTTAACAAGCTCCAGCTATTTTTATTCTCAGAACGGATACTCCATGATAGACAGCTGCCTAGCCCCTTCCTATTTGCAGGTCCTAAATGAGCTTTTTTCTCTGTTCCCTCACCAAAAGCCAGATTCATTTGGGGAGTTACCAGTACAGTAACCATACCAGGAAGTACTTAATTTATTAAGCTACGGCTTTTCTTAATCTCAGTGGAGATATTTACTGATAAACAGCTACCTACGCAGCATGTTCATGTCGTTCCTAAATGAGCTTTTATCTCTCTACCCTCAGTACAAATCAGATTCTTCTGAGGAGTTCCCAGTACATTATCCTTTCCCCTGTGTAATTACCTTAACAAGCTCCAGCTGTTTTTATTCTCAGAAGGTTTACTCCCTGATATACAGCTGCCTACCCCCTTCGTAAGTGCAGGTATTAAATGAGATTTTTTCTCTGTTCCCTCACCACAATCCAGGTTCTTTTGGGGAGTTACCAGTACAGTAACCATACCAGGAAGTACTTAATTTATTAAGCTACTGCTTTTCTTAATCTCAGTGGAGATATTTACTGATAAACAGCTACCTCCGCAGCATGTTCAAGTCGTTTCTAAATGAGCTTTTATCTCTCAACCCTCAACACAAATCAGATTCTTCTGAGGAGTTCCCAGTACATTATCCTTTCCCCTGTGTAATTACCTTAAGAAGCTCCAGCAATTTTAATCTCAGAAGGTTTACTCCCGATATACAGCTGCCTACCCCCTTCGTAAGTGCAGGTCCTAAATGAGCTTTTTTCTCTGTTCCCTCACCACAGTCCAGATTCTTTTGGGGAGTTACCAGTAAAGTAACCACACCAGGAAGTACTTAATTAATTAAGCTACTGCTTTTCTAATCTCAGTGGAGATATTTACTGATAAACAGCTACCTACCCAGCATGGTCATTGTCGTTCCTAAATGAGCTTTTATCTCTCTCCCCTCACCACAAATCAGATTCTTCTGAGGAGTTCCCAGTACATTACCCTTCCCCTCTGTAATTACCTTAACAAGCTCCAGCTGTTTTTAATTCTCAGAAGGTTTACTCCCTGATATACAGCTGCCTACCCCCCCTTCGTAAGTGCAGGTCCTAAATGAGCTTTTTTGTCTGTTCCCTCACCATAATCCAGATTCTTTAGGGGTGTTACCAGTACAGTAACCATACCAGAAAGTACTTATTTATTAAGCAACTGCTTTTCTTAATCTCAGTGGAGATATTTACTGATAAACAGCTACCTACGCAGCATCTTCCTGTCGTTCCTAAATTTGCTTTTATCTCTCTCCCCTCACCACAAATCAGATTCTCTGAGGAGTTCCCAGTACATTATCCTTTCCCCCTGTGTAATTACCTTAACAAGCTCCAGCTGTTTTTATTCTCAGAAGGTTTACTCCCTGATATACAGCTGCCTACCCCCTTCGTAAGTGCAGGTCCTAAATGAGCTTTTTTCTCTGATCCCTCACCACAATCCAGATTCTTTTTGGGTAGTTACCTGTACAGTAACCATACCAGGAAGTATTTAATGTATTAAGCTACTGCTTTTCTTAATCTCAGTGGAGATATTTACTGATAATCAGCTACCTACGCAGCATGTTCATGTCGTTCCTAAATGAGCTTTTATCTCTCTCTCCTCACCAGAAATCAGATTCTTCTGAGGAGTTCCCAGTACATTATCCTTTCCCCTGTGTAATTACCTTAACTAGCTCCAGCTGTTTTTATTCTCAGAAGGTTTACTCCCTGATATACAGCTGGCTACCCCCCTTCGTAAGTGCAGGCCCTAAATGAGATTTTTCATCTGTTCCCTCACCACAATCCCAGATTCTTTTGGGGAGTTACCAGTACAGTAACCATACCAGAAAGTACTTAATTTATTAAGCTACTGCTTTTCTTAATCTCAGTGGAGATATTTACTGATAAACAGCTACCTACGCAGCATGTTCATGTCGTTCCTAAATGAGCTTTTATCTCTCTCCCCTCAGTACAAATCAGATTCTTCTGAGGAGTTCCCACTACATTATCCTTTCCCTTGTGTAATTACCTTAACAAGCTCCAGCTGTTTTTATTCTCAGAAGGTTTACTCCCTTATATACAGCTGCCTACCCCCTTCGTAAGTGCAGGTACTAAATGGGCTTTTTTCTCTGTTCCCCTCACCACAATCCAGGTTCTTTTGGGGAGTTACCAGTACAGTAACCATACCAGGAAGTACTTAATTTATTAAGCTACTGCTTTTCTTAATCTCAGTGGAGATATTTACTGATAAACAGCTACCTACGCAGCATGTTCATGTCGTTCCTAAATGAGCTTTTATCTCTCTCCCCCTCACCACAAATCAGATTCTTCTGAGGAGTTCCAAGTACATTATCCTTTCCCCTTTGTAATTACCTTAACAAGCTGCAGCTGTTTTTATTCTCAGAAGGTTTAGTCCCTGATATACAGCTGCCTACCCCCTTCGTAAATGCAGGTCCTAAATGAGCTTTTTTCTCTGTTCCCCTCACCACAATCCAGATTCTTTTGGGGAGTTACCAGTACAGTAACCATACCAGGAAGTACTTAATTTATTAAGCCTACTGCTTTTCCTTAATCTCAGTGGAGATATTTACTGATAAACAGCTACCTACGCAGCATGTTCATGTCGTTCCTAAATGAGCTTTTATCTCTCTCTCCCCTCACCACAAATCAGATTCTTCTGAGGAGTTCCCAGTACATTATCCTTTCCCCTGTGTAATTACCTTAAACAAGCTGCAGCTGTTTTTATTCTCAGAAGTTTAATCCCTGATATACAGCTGCCTACCCCCTTCGTAAGTGCAGGTCCTAAATGAGCTTTTTCTCTGTTCCCTCACCACAATCCAGATTCTTTTGGGGAGTTACCAGTACAGGTAAACCATACCAGGAAGTACTTAATTTATTAAGCTACTGCTTTTCTAAAGCTCAGGGAGATATTTACTGATAAACAGCTACCTACGCAGCATGTTCATGTCGTTCCTAAATGAGCTTTTATCTCTCTCCCCCTCACCACAAATCAGATTCTTCTGAAGAGTTCCCAGTACTTTATCCTTTCTCCTGTGTAATTACCTTAACAAGCTCCAGCTGTTTTTAATCTCAGAAGCTTTACTCCCCTGATATACAGCTGCCTACCCCCTTCGTCAGTGCAGGTCCTAAATGAGCTTTTTTCTTTGTTCCCTCACCACAATCCAGATTCTTTTGGGGAGTTACCAGTACAGTAACCATACCAGGAAGTACTTAATTTATTAAGCTACTGCTTTTCTTAATCTCAGTGGAGATATTTACTGATAAACAGCTACCTACGCAGCATGTTCATGTCGTTCCTAAATGAGCTTTATCTCTCTCCCCCTCACCACAAATCAGATTCTTCTGAGGGAGTTCCCAGTACATTATCCTTTCCCCTGTGTAATTAGCTTAACAAGCTCCAGCTGTTTTTATTCTCAGAAGGTTTACTCCCTGATATACAGCTGCCTACCCCCTTTGTAAGTGCAGGTCCTAAATGAGCTTTTTTCTCTGTTTCCTCACCACAATCCAGATTCTTTTGGGAGTTAACCAGTACAGTAACCCATACCAGGAAGTACTTAATTTATTAACCTACTGCTTTTCTTAATCTCAGTGGAGATATTTACTGATAAACAGCTACCTAAGTAGCATGTTCATGTCGTTCCTAAATGAGCTTTTATCTCTCTCCCCTCACCACAAATCAGATTCTTCTGAGGAGTTCCCAGTACATTATCCTTTCCCCTGTGTAATTACCTTAACAAGCTCCAGCTGTTTTATTCTCAGAAGGTTTACTCCCTGATATACAGCTTGCCTACCCCCTTCGGGTAAGTTGCAGGTCCTAAATGAGCTTTTTTCTCTGTTCCCTCACCACAATCCAGATTCTTTTGGGGAGTTACCAGTACAGTAACCATACCAGGAACTACTTAATTTATTAAGCTACTGCTTTTCTTAAACTCAGTGGAGATATTTACTGATAAACAGCTACCTACGCAGCATGTTCATGTCGTTCCAAAATGATCTTTTATCTCTCTCCCCTCAACACAAATCAGATTCTTCTGAGGAGTTCCCAGTACATTATCCTTTCCACTGTGTAATTACCTTAACAAGCTCCAGCTGTTTTATTCTCAGAAGTTTTAGTCCCTGATATACAGCTGGCAACCCCCTTCGTAAGAGCAGGTCCTAAATGAGCTTTTTTCTCTGTTCCCTCACCACAATCCAGATTCTTTTGGGGAGTTACCAGTACAGTAACCATACCAGGAAGTACTTAATTTATTAAGCTACTGCTTTTCTTAATCTCAGTGGAGATATTACTGATAAACAGCTACCTACGCAGCATGTTCATGTCGTTCCTAAATGAGCTTTTATCTCTCTCCCCTCACCACAAATCAGATTCTTCTGAGGAGTTCCCAGTACATTATCCTTTCCCCTGTGTAATTACCTTAACAAGCTGCAGCTGTTTTTATTCTCAGAAGGTTTACTTCCCTGATATACAGCTGCCTACCCCCTTCGTAAGTGCAGGGTCCTAAATGAGCTTTTTTCTCTGTTCCCTCACCACAATCCAGATTCTTTTGGGGAGTTACCAGTACAGTAACCATACCAGGAAGTACTTAATTTAATTAAGCTACTGCTTTTCTATAGCTCAGTGGAGATATTTACTGATAACAGCTACATACGCAGCATGTTCATGTCGTTCCTAAATGAGCTTTTATCTCTCTCCCCTCACCACAAATCAGATTCTTCTGAGGAGTTCCCAGTACTTTATCCTTTCCCCTGTGTAATTACCTTAACAAGCTCCAGCTGTTTTTATTCTCAGAAGGTTTACTCCCTGATATACAGCTGCCTACCCCCTTCGAAAGTGCAGGTCCTAAATGAGCTTTTTTCTCTGTTCCCTCACCACAATCCAGATTCTTTTGGGGAGTTACCAGTACAGTAACCATACCAGGAAGTACTTAATTTATTAAGCTACTGCTTTTCTTAATCTCAGTGGAGATATTTACTGATAAACAGCTACCTACGCAGCATGTTCATGTCGTTCCTAAATGAGCTTTTATCTCTCTCCCCTCACCACAAATCAGATTCTTCTGAGGAGTTCCCAGTACATTATCCTTTCCCCTGTGTAATTACCTTAACAAGCTCCAGCTGTTTTTATTTCGCAGAAGGTTTACTCCCTGATTTACAGCTGCCTACCCCCTTCGTAAGTGCAGGTCCTAAATGAGCTTTTTTCTCTGTTCCCTCACCACATCCAGATTCTTTTGGGGAGTTACCAGAACAGTAACCATACCAGAAAAGTACTTAATTTATTAAGCTACTGCTTTGCTTAATCTCAGTGGAGATATTTACTGATAAACAGCTACCTACGCAGCATGTTCATGTCGTTCCTAAATGAGCTTTTATCTCTCTCCCCTCACCACAAATCAGATTCTTCTAGGAGTTCCCAGTACATTATCCTTTCCCCTGTGTAATTTACCTTAACAAGCTCCAGCTGTTTTTATTCTCAGAAGGTTTACTCCCTGATATACAGCTGCCTACCCCCTTCGTAAGTGCAGGTCCTAAATGAGCTTTTTTCTCTGTTCTCTCACCACAATCCAGATTCTTTTGGGGAGTTACCAGTACAGTAACCATACCAGGAAGTACTTAATTTATTAAGCTACTGCTTTTCTTAATCTCAGTGGAGATATTTACTGATAAACAGCTACCTACGCAGCATGTTCATGTCGTTCCTAAATGAGCTTTTATCTCTCTCCAGTGCACCACAAATCAATTCTTCTGAGGATTTCCCAGGGACATTATCCTTTCCCCTGTGTAATTACCTTAACAAGCTCCAGCTGTTTTTATTCTCAGAAGGTTTACTCGCTGATATACAGCTGCCTAACCCCTTCGTAAGTGCAGGTCCTAAATGAGCTATTTTCTCTGTTCCCTCACCACAATCCAGATTCTTTTGGGGAGTTACCAGTACAGTAACCATACCAGGAAGTACTTAATTTATTAAGCTACTGCTTTTCTTAATCTCAGTGGAGATATTTACTGATAAACAGCTACCTACGCAGCATGTTCATGTCGTTCCTAAATGAGCTTTTATCTCTCTACCCTCAGTACAAATCAGATTCTTCTGAGGAGTTCCCAGTACATTATCCTTTCCCTGTGTAATTACCTAACAAGCTCCAGCTGTTTTTATTCTCAGAAGGTTTACTCCCTGATATACTGCTGCCTACCCCCTTCGTAGGTGAAGGTCCTAAATGAGCATTTTTTCTCTGTTCCCCTCACCACAATCCAGATTCTTTGGGTGTTACCAGTACAGTAACCATACCAGGAAGTACTTAATTTATTCAGCTACTGCTTTTCTTAATCTCAGTGGACATATTTACTGATAAACAGCTACATACGCAGCATGTTCATGTCGTTCCTAAATGAGCTTTTATCTCTCTCCCCTCACCACAAATCAGATTCTTCTGAGGAGTTCCCAGTACATTATCCTTTCCCCTGTGTAATTACCTTAACAAGCTCCCGCTGTTTTTATTCTCAGAAAATTTACTCACCTGATATACAGCTGCCTAACCCTTCCTAAATGCAGGTCTTAAATGAGCTTTTTTCTCTGTTCCCTCACCACAATCCAGATTCTTTTGGGGAGTTACCAGTACATTAACAATACCAGGAAGTACTTAATTTATTAAGCTACTGCTTTTCTTAATCTCAGTGGAGATATTTACTGATAAACAGCTACCTACGCAAGGCATGTTCATGTCGTTCTTAAATGAGCTTTTATCTCTCTCCCCCTCACCGCAAAATCAGATTCTTCTGAGAGGTTCCCAGTACATTATCCTTTCCCTGTGTAATTACCTTAACAAGCTCCAGCTGTTTTTATTCTCAGAAGGTTTACTCCCTGATATACAGCTGCCTACCCCCTTCGTAAGTGCAGGTCCTAAATGAGCATTTTTCTCTGTTCCCTCACCACAATCCAGATTCTTTTGGGAGTTACCAGTACAGTAACCATACCAGGAAGTACTTAATTTCTTAAGCTACTGCTTTTCTTAATCTCAGTGGACATATTTACTGATAAACAGCTACATACGCAGCATGTTCATGTCGTTCCTAAATGAGCTTTTATCTCTCTCCCCCTCACCACAAATCAGATTCTTCTGAGGAGTTCCCAGTACATGATCCTTTCCCCTGTGTAATTACCTTAACAAGCTCCAGCTGTTTTTATTCTCAGAAGGATTACTCCCTGATATACAGCTCGCCTACGCCCTTCGTAAGTGCAGGTCCTAAATGAACTTTTTTCTCTGTTCCCTCACCACAATCCAGATTCTTTGGGGAGTTACCAGTACAGTAACCATACCAGGAAGTACTTAATTTATTAAGATGCTGCTTTTTTTAATCTCAGTGGAGATATTTACTGATAAACAGCTACCTACGCAGCATGTTCATGTCGTTCCTAAATGAGCTTTTATCTCTCTCCCCTCACCACAAATCAGATTCTTCTGAAGAGTTCCCAGTACATTATCCTTTCCCCTGTGTAAGTACCTTAACAGTCTCCAGCTGTTTTTTATTCAGGGAAGGTTTACTCCCTGTTATACAGCTGCCTACCCCCTTCGTAAGTGCAGGTCCTAAATGAGCTTTTTTCTCTGTTCCCTCACCACAATCCAGATTCTTTTGGGAGTTACCAGTACAGTAACCATACCAGGAAGTACTTAATTTCTTAAGCTACTGCTTTTCTTAATCTCAGTGGACATATTTACTGATAAACAGCTACATACGCAGCAATGTTCATGTCGTTCCTAAATGAGCTTTTATCTCTCTCCCCTCACCACAAATCAGATTCTTCTGAGGAGTTCCCAGTACCATTATCCTTTCCCCTGTGTAATTACCTTAACAAGCTCCAGCTGTTTTTATTCTCAGAAGGTTTACTCCCTGATATACAGCTTCCTACTCCCTTCGTAAGTGCAGGTCCTAATGAGCTTTTTTCTCTGTTCCCTCACGACAATCCAGATTCTTTTGGGAGTTACCAGTACAATAACCGTACCAGGAATTACTTAATTTATTAAGCTACTGCTTTTCTTAATCTCAGTGGAGATATTTACTGATAAACAGCTACCTATGCAGCATTTTTCATGTCGTTCCTAAAGGAGCTTTTATCTCTCTCCCCTCACCCACAAATCAGATTCTTCTGAGGAGTTCCCACTACATGATCCTTTCCCCTGTGTAATTACCTTAACAAGCTCAGCTGTTTTTATTCTCATAAGGTTTACTCCGTGATATACAGCTGCCTAGCCCCTTCGTAAGTGCTGGTCCTAAATGAGCTTTTTTCTCTGTTCCCTCACCACAATCCAGGTTCTTTTGGCAGTTACTAGTACTGTAACCATACCAGGAAGTACTTAATTTATTAAGCTACTGCTTTTCTTAATCTCAGTGGAGATATTTACTGATAAACAGCTACCTAAGCAGCATATTCATGTCGTTCCTAAATGAGCTTTTACCTCTATCCCCTCACAACAAATCAGATTCTTCTGAGGAGTTCCCAGTACATTATCCTTTCCCCTGTGTATTACCTTAACAAGCTCCAGCTGTTTTTATTCTCAAGAAGGTTTACTCCCTGAATATAAAGCTGCCTAGCCCCTTCCTATTTGCAGGTCCTAAATGAGCTTTTTTCTCTGTTCCCTCACCACAATCCAGATTCTTTTGGGGAGTTACTAGTACAGTAACCATACCAGGAAGTACGAAATTTATTAAGCTACTGCTTTTCTTAATCTCAGTGGAGATATTTACTGATAGACAGCTACCTACGCAGCATGTTCATATCGTTACTAAATGAGCTTTTATCTCTCTCCCCTCAACACAAATCAGATTCTTCTGAGGAGTTCCCAGTACATTATCCTTTCCCCTGTGTAATTACCTTAATAAGCTCCAGCTGTTTTTATTCTCAGAAGGTTTACTCCCTGATATACAGCTGCCTACCCCCTTCGTAAGTGCAGGTCCTAATGAGCTATTTTCCTCTGTTCCCTCACCACAATCCAGATTCTTTTGGGGAGTTACCAGTACAGTAACCATACCAGGAAGTACTTAATTTATTAAGCTACTGCTTTTCTTAATCTCAGTGGAGATATTGACTGATAAACAGCTACCTACGCAGCATGTTCATGTCTTTCCTAAATGAGCTTTTATCTCTCTCCCCTCACCACAAATCAGATTCTTCTGAGGAGTTCCCAGTACATTATCCTTTCCCCTGTGTAATTACCTTAACAAGCTCCAGCTGTTTTTTTTTCACAAGGTTTTACTCCCTGATATACAGCAGCCTACCCCCTTCGTAAGTGCAGGTCCTAAATGAGCTTTTTTCTCTGTTCCCTCACCACAATCCAGATTCTTTTGGGAGTTAACAGTACAGTAACCATACCAGGAAGTACTTAATTTATTAAGCTACTGCTTTTCTTAATCTCAGTGGAGGTATTTACTGATAAACAGCTACCTACGCACATGTTCATGTCGTTCCTAAATGAGCTTTTATCTCTCTCCCCTCACCACAAATCAGATTCTTCTCAGGAGTTCCCAGTGCATTATCCTTTCCCCTGTGTAGTTACCTTAACAAGCTCCAGCTGTTTTTATTCTCAGAAGGTTTACTCCCTGTTATACAGCTGCCTACCCCCTTCGTATGTGCAGGTACTAAATGAGCTATTTTCTCTATTCCCTCACCACAATCCAGATTCTTTTGGGGAGTTACCAGTACAGTAACCGTACCAGGAAGTACTTAATTTATTAAGCTACTGCTTTTCTTAATCTCAGTGGAGATATTTACTGATAAACAGCTACCAACGCAGCATGTTCATGTCGGTCCTAAATGAGCTTTTATCTCTCTCCCCTCACCACAAATCAGATTCTTCTGAAGAGGTCCCACTATATTATCCTTTCCCGTGTGTAATTACCTTAACAGTTTCCACCTGTTTTTATTCTCAGAAGGTTTACTCCCTGATATACAGCTGCCTACGCCCTTCGTAAGTGCAGGTCCTAAATGAGCTTTTTTCTCTGTTCCCTCACCACAATCCAGATTCTTTTGGGGAGTTACCAGTACAGTAACCATACCAGGAAGTACTTAATTTATTAAGCTACTGCTTTTCTTAATCTCAGTGGAGATATTTACTGATAAACAGCTACCTACGCAGCATGTTCATGTCGTTCCTAAATGAGCTTTTATCTCTCTCCCCTCACCACAAATCAGATTCTTCTGAGGAGTTCCCAGTACATTATCCTTTCCCCTGTGTAATTACCTTAACAATCTCCAGCTCTTTTTATTCTCAGAAGGTTTACTCCCTGATATACTGCTGCCTACCCCCTTCGTAAGTGCAGGTCCTAAATGTGCTTTTTTCTCTGTTCCCTCACCACAATCCAGATTCTTTTGCGGAGGTACCAGTACAGTAACCATACCAGGAAGTACTTAGTTTATTAAGCTACTGCTTTTCTTAATCTCAGTGGAGATATTTACTGATAAACAGCTACCAACGCAGCATGTTCATGTCGTTCCTAAATGAGCTTTTATCTCTCTCCCCTCACGACAAATCAGATTCTTCTGAGGAGGTCCCAGTACATTATCCTTTCCCGTGTGTAATTACCTTAACAGGCTCCAGCTGTTTTTATTCTCAGAAGGTTTATTCCCTGATATACAGCTGCCTACGCCCTTCGTAAGTGCAGGTCCTAAATGAGCTTTTTTCTCTGTTCCCTCACCCCAATCCAGATTCTTTTGGGAAGTTACCAGTACAGTAACCATACCAGGAAGTACTTAGTTTATTAAGCTACTGCTTTTCTTAATCTCAGTGGAGATATTTACTGATAAACAGCTACCAACGCAGCATGTTCATGTCGTTCCTAAATGAGCTTTTATCTCTCTCCCCTCACCACAAATCAGATTCTTCTGAGGAGGTCCCAGTATATTTTCCTTTCCCGTTTGTAATTACCTTTACAGGCTCCAGCTGTTTTCATTCTCAGAAGGTTTACTCCCTGATATACAGCTGCATACGCCCTTCGTAAGTGCAGGTTCTAAATGAGCTTTTTTCTCTGTTCCCTCACCACAATCCAGATTATTTTGGGGAGTTACCAGTACAGTAACCATACCAGGAAGTACTTAATTCATTAAGCTATTGCTTTTCTTAATCTCAGTGGAGATATTTACTGATAAACAGCTACCAACGCAGCATGTTCATGTCGTTCCTAAATGAGCTTTTATCTCTCTCCCCTCACCACAAATCAGATTCTTCTGAGGAGTTCCCGGTACATTATCCTTTCCCCTGTGTAATTACCTTAACAAGCTCCAGCTGTTTTTATTCTCAGAAGGTTTACTCCCTGATATACAGCTGCCTACCCCCTTCGTAAGTGCAGGTCCTAAATGAGCTTTTTTCTCTGTTCCCTCACCACAATCCAGATTCTTTTGGGGAGTTACCAGTACAGTAACCATACCAGGAAGTACTTAATTTATTAAGCTACTGCTTTTCTTAATCTCAGTGGAGATATTTACTGATAAACAGCTACCTACACAGCATGTTCATGTCGTTCCTAAATGAGCTTTTATCTCTCTCCCCTCACCACAAATCAGATTCTTCTGAGGACTTCCCAGTACATTATCCTTTCCCCTGTGTAATTACCTTAACAACTCCAGCTGTTTTTATTCTCAGAAGGTTTACTCCCTGATATACAGCTGCCTATCCCCTTCGTAAGTGCAGGTCCTAAATGAGCATTTTTCTCTGTTCCCTCACCACAATCCAGATTCTATTGCGGAGGTGCCAGTACAGTAACCATACCAGGAAGTACTTAGTTTATTAAGCTACTGCTTTTCTTAATCTCAGTGGAGATATTTACTGATAAACAGCTACCTATGCAGCATGTTCATGTCGTTCCTAAATGAGCTTTTATCTCTCTCCCCTCACCACAAATCAGATTCTTCTGAGGAGTTACCAGTACATAATCCTTTCCGCTGTGTAATTACCTTAACAAGCCCCAGCTGTTTTTATTCTCAGAAGTTTTACTCCCTGATATACAGCTGCCTACCCCCTTCGTAAGTGCAGGTCCTAAATGAGCTTTTTTCTCTGATCCCTCACCACAATCCACATTCTTTTGGGGAGTTACCAGTATAGTAACCATACCAGGAAGTACTTAATTTATTAAGCTACTGCTTTTCTTGATCTCAGTGGCGATATTTACTGATAAACAGCTACCTACGCAGCATGGTCATGTCGTTCCTAAATGAGCTTTTATCTCTCTCCCCTCACCACAAATCAGATTCTTCTGAGGAGTTCCCGGTACATTATCCTTTCCCCTGTGTAATTACCTTAACAAGCTCCAGCTGTTTTTATTCTCAGAAGGTTTACTCCCTGATATACAGCTGCCTACGCCCTTCGTAAGTGCAGGTCCTAAATGAGCTTTTTTCTCTGTTCCCTCACCACAATCCAGATTCTTTGGGGAGTTACCAGTACAGTAACCATACCAGGAAGTACTTAATTTATTAAGCTACTGCTTTTTTTAATCTCAGTGGAGATATTTACTGATAAACAGCTACCTACGCAGCATGGTCATGTCGTTCCTAAATGAGCTTTAATCTCTCTCCCCTCACCACAAATCAGATTCTTCTGAGGAGGTCCCAGTATATTATCCTTTCCCGTGTGTAATTACCTTAACAGGCTCCAGCTGTTTTTATTCTCAGAAGGTTTACTCCCTGATATACAGCTGCCTACGCCCTTCGTAAGTGCAGGTTCTAAATGAGCTTTTTTCTCTGTTCCCTCACTACAATCCAGATTATTTTGGGGAGTTACCAGCACAGTAACCATACCAGGAAGTACTTAATTTATTAAGCTACTGCTTTTCTTAATCTCAGTGGAGATATTTACTGATAAACAGCTACCAACGCAGCATGTTCATGTCGTTCCTAAATGAGCTTTTTTCTCTCTCCCCTCACCACAAATCAGATTCTTCTGAGGAGTTCCCGGTACATTATCCTTTCCCCTGTGTAATTACCTTAACAAGCTCCAGCTGTTTTTATTCTCAGAAGGTTTACTCCCTGATATACAGCTGCCTACCCCCTTCGTAAGTGCAGGTCCTAAATGAGCTTTTTTCTCTGTTCCCTCACCACAATCCAGATTCTTTTGGGGAGTTACCAGTACAGTAACCATACCAGGAAGTACTTAATTTATTAAGCTACTGCTTTTCTTAATCTCAGTGGAGATATTTACTGATAAACAGCTACCTACGCAGCATGTTCATGTCGTTCCTAAATGAGCTTTTATCTCTCTCCCCTCACCACGAATCAGATTCTTCTGAGGACTTCCCAGTACATTATCCTTTCCCCTGTGTAATTACCTTAACAACTCCAGCTGTTTTTATTCTCAGAAGGTTTACTCCCTGATATACAGCTGCCTACCCCCTTCGTAAGTGCAGGTCCTAAATCAGCTTTTTTCTCTGTTCCCTCACCACAATCCAGATTCTTTTGCGGAGATACCAGTACCGTAACCATACCAGGAAGTACTTAGTTTATTAAGCTACTGCTTTTCTTAATCTCAGTGGACATATTTACTGATAAACAGCTACCTACGCAGCATGTTCATGTCGTTCCTAAATGAGCTTTTATCTCTCTCCCCTCACCACAAATCAGATTCTTCTGAGGAGGTCCCAGTACATTATCCTTTCCCGTGTGTAATTACCTTAACAGGCTCCAGCTGTTTTTATTCTCAGAAGGTTTACTCCCTGATATACAGCTGCCTACGCCCTTCGTAAGTGCAGGTCCTAAATGAGCTTTTTTCTCTGTTCCCTCACCACAATCCAGATTCTTTTGGGGAGTTACCAGTACAGTAACCATGCCAGGAAGTACTTAATTTATTAAGCTACTGCTTTTCTTAATCTCAGTGGAGATATTTACTGATAAACAGCTACCTACACAGCATGTTCATGTCGTTCCTAAATGAGCTTTTATCTCTCTCCCCTCACCACAAATCAGATTCTTCTGAGGTGTTCCCAGTACATTATCCTTTCCCCTGTGTAATTACCTTAACAAGCTCCAGCTGTTTTTATTCTCAGAAGGTTTACTCCCTGATATACAGCTGCCTACCCCCTTCGTAAGTGCAGGTCCTAAATGAGCTTTTTTCTCTGTTCCCTCACCACAATCCAGATTCTTTTGGGGAGTTACCAGTATAGTAACCATACCAGGAAGTACTTAATATATTAAGCTACTGCTTTTCTTAATCTCAGTGGAGATATTTACAGATAAAGAGGTACCTACGCAGCATGGTCATGTCCTTCCTAAATGAGCTTTTATCTCTCTCCCCTCACCACAAATCAGATTCTTCTGAGGACTTCCCAGTACATTATCCTTTCCTCTTTGTCATTACCTTAACAAGCTCCAGCTGTTTTTATTCTCAGAAGGTTTACTCCCTGATATACAGCTGCCTACCCCCTTCGTAAGTGCAGGTCCTAAATGAGCTTTTTTCTCTGTTCCCTCACCACAATCCAGATTCTTTTGCGGAGGTACCAGTACAGTAACCATACCAGGAAGTACTTAGTTTATTAAGCTACTGCTTTTCTTAATCTCAGTGGAGATATTTGCTGATAAACAGCTACCTACGCAGCATGTTCATGTCGTTCCTAAATGAGCTTTTATCTCTCTCCCCTCACCACAAATCAGATTCTTCTGAGGAGGTCCCAGTACATTATCCTTTCCCCTGTGTAATTACCTTAACAAGCTCCAGCTGTTTTTATTCTCAGAAGGTTTACTCCCTGATATACAGCTGCCTACCCCCTTCGTAAGTGCAGGTCCTAAATGAGCTTTTTTCTCTGTTCCCTCACCACAATCCAGATTCTTTTGGGGAGTTACCAATACAGTAACCATACCAGGAAGTACTTAATTTATTAAGCTACTGCTTTTTTTAATCTCAGTGGAGATATTTACTGATAAACAGCTACCTACGCAGCATGGTCTCGTCGTTCCTAAATGAGCTTTAATCTCTCTCCCCTCACCACAAATCAGATTCTTCTGAGGAGTTCCCAGTACATTATCCTTTCCCCTGTGTAATTACCTTAACAATCTCCAGCTCTTTTTATTCTCAGAAGGTTTACTCCCTGATATACAATGCCTACCCCCTTCGTAAGTGCAGGTCCTAAATGAGCTTTTTTCTCTGTTCCCTCACCACAATCCAGATTGTTTTGCGGAGGTACCAGTACAGTAACCATACCAGGAAGTACTTAGTTTATTAAGCTACTGCTTTTCTTAATTTCAGTGGACATATTTACTGATAAACAGCTACTTACGCAACATGTTCA
The DNA here is from genome assembly GCF_023159225.1 of Perognathus longimembris pacificus. Lineage (NCBI taxonomy): Eukaryota > Metazoa > Chordata > Mammalia > Rodentia > Heteromyidae > Perognathus > Perognathus longimembris. The sequence continues at coordinate 47,966 of NW_025959229.1, read as the reverse complement.
TGTCGTTCCTAAATGAGCTTTTATCTCTCTCCCCTCTCGACAAATCAGATTCTTCTGAGGAGGTCCCAGTACATTATCCTTTCCCGTGTGTAATTACCTTAACAGGCTCCAGCTGTTTTTATTCTCAGAAGGTTTATTCCCTGATATACAGCTGCCTACGCCCTTCGTAAGTGCAGGTCCTAAATGAGCTTTTTTCTCTGTTCCCTCACCACAATCCAGATTCTTTTGGGGAGTTACCAGTACAGTAACCATACCAGGAAGTACTTAATTTATTAAGCTACTGCTTTTCTTAACCTCAGTGAAGATATTTACTGATAAACAGCTACCTACGCAGCATGTTCCTGTCGTTCCTAAATGAGGTTTTATTTCTCTCCCCTCACCACAAATCAGATTCTTCTGAGGAGTTCCCAGTACATTATCCTTTCCCCTGTGTAATTACCTTAACAAGCTCCAGCTGTTTTTATTCTCAGAAGGTTTACTCCCTGTTATACAGCTGCCTACCACCTTCGTAAGTGCAGGTCCTAAATGAGCTTTTTTCTCTGTTCCCTCACCACAATCCAGATTCTTTTGGGGAGTTACCAGTACAGTAACCATACCAGGAAGTACTTAATTTATTAAGCTACTGCTTTTCTTAATCTCAGTGGAGATATTTACTGATAAACAGCTACCTACGCAGCATGTTCATTTCGTTCCTAAATGAGCTTTTATCTCTCTCCCCTCACCACAAATCAGATTCTTCTGAGGAGTTCCCAGTACATTATCCTTTCCACTGTGTAATTACCTTAACAAGCTCCAGCTGTTTTTATTCTCAGAAGGTTTACTCCCTGATATACAGCTGCCTACCCCCTTCGTAAGTGCAGGTCCTAAATGAGCTTTTTTCTCTGTTCCCTCACGACAATCCAGATTCTTTTGGGAATTACCAGTACAGTAACCATACCAGGAAGTACTTAATTTATTAAGCTACTGCTTTTCTTAATCTCAGTGGAGATATTTACTGATAAACAGCTACCTACGCAGCATGTTCATATCGTTCTTAATGCGCTTTTATCTCTCTCCGCTCACCACAAATCAGATTCTTCTGAGGAGTTCCCAGTACATTATCCTTTCCCCTGTGTAATTACCTTAACAAGCTCCAGCTGTTTTTATTCTCAGAAGGTTTACTCCCTGATATACAGCTGCCTACCCCCTTCGTAAGTGCAGGTCCTAAATGAGCTTTTTTCTCTGTTCCCTCACCACAATCCAGATTCTTTTGGGGAGTTACCAATACAGTAACCATACCAGGAAGTACTTAGTTTATTAAGCTACTGCTTTTCTTAATCTCAGTGGAGATATTTGCTGATAAACAGCTACCTACGCAGCATGTTCATGTCGTTCCTAAATGAGCTTTTATCTCTCTCCCCTCACCACAAATCAGATTCTTCTGAGGAGGTCCCAGTACATTATCCTTTCCCCTGTGTAATTACCTTAACAAGCTCCAGCTGTTTTTATTCTCAGAAGGTTTACTCCCTGATATACAGCTGCCTACCCCCTTCGTAAGTGCAGGTCCTAAATGAGCTTTTTTCTCTGTTCCCTCACCACAATCCAGATTCTTTTGGGGAGTTACCAATACAGTAACCATACCAGGAAGTACTTAATTTATTAAGCTACTGCTTTTTTTAATCTCAGTGGAGATATTTACTGATAAACAGCTACCTACGCAGCATGGTCATGACGTTCCTAAATGAGCTTTAATCTCTCTCCCCTCACCACAAATCAGATTCTTCTGAGGAGTTCCCAGTACATTATCCTTTCCCCTGTGTAATTACCTTAACAAGCTCCTGCTGTTTTTATTCTCAGAAGGTTTACTCCCTGATATACAGCTGCCTACCCCCTTCGTAAGTGCAGGTCCTAAATGAGCTTTTTTCTCTGCTCGCTCACCACAATCCAGATTCTTTTGGGGAGTTACCAGTACAGTAACCATACCAGGAAGTACTTAATTTATTAAGCTACTGCTTTTCTTAATCTCAGTGGAGATATTTACTGATAAACAGCTACCTACGCAGCATGTTCATGTCGTTCCTAAATGAGCTTTTATCTCTCTCCCCTCACCACAAATCAGATTCTTCTGAGGAGTTCCCAGTACATTATCCTTTCCCGTGTGTAATTACCTTAACAAGCTCGAGCTGTTTTTATTCTCATAAGGTTTACTCCCTGATATACCGCTGCCTACTCCCTTCGTAAGTGCAGGTCCTAAATGAGCTTTTTTCTCTGTTCCCTCACCACAATCCAGATTTTTTTGGGGAGTTACCAGTACAGTAACCGTACCAGGAAGTACTTAATTTATTAAGCTACTGCTTTTCTTAATCTCAGTGGAGATATTTCCTGATAAACAGCTACCTATGCAGCATTTTCATGTCGTTCCTAAATGAGATTTTATCTCTCTCCCCTCACCACAAATCAGATTCTTCTGAGGAGTTCCCACTACATGATCCTTTCCCCTGTGTAATTACCTTAACAAGCTCAAGCTGTTTTTATTCTCAGAAGATTTACTCCCTGATATACAGCTGCCTACCCCCTTCGTAAGTGCAGGTCCTAAATGAGCTTTCTTCTCTGTTCCCTCACCACTATCCAGATTCTTTTGCGGAGGTACCAGTACAGTAACCATACCAGGAAGTACTTAGTTTATTAAGCTACTGCTTTTCTTAATCTCAGTGGACATATTTACTGATAAACAGCTACCTACGCAGCATGTTCATGTCGTTCCTAAATGAGCTTTTATCTCTGTCCCCTCACCACAAATCAGATTCTTCTGAGGAGTTCCCAGTACATTATCCTTTCCCCTGTGTAATTACCTTATCAAGCTCCAGCTGTTTTTATTCTCAGAAGGTTTACTCCCTGATATACAGCTGCCTACCCCCTTCGTAAGTGCAGGTCCTAAATGAGCTTTTTTCTCTTTTCCCTCACCACAATCCAGGTTGTTTTGGGGAGTTACTACTACAATAACCATGCCAGGAAGGACTTAATTTATTAAGCAACTGCTTTTCTTAATCTCAGTGGAGATTTTTACTGATAAACAGCTACCTACGCAGCATGTTCATGTCGTTCCTAAATGAGCTTGTTTCTCTGTTCTCTCACCATATTCCAGATTCTTTTGGGGAATTACCAGTACAGTAACCATACCAGGAAGTACTTAATTTATTAAGCTACTGCTTTTCTTAATCTCAGTGGAGATATTTACTGATAAACAGCTACCTACGAAGCATGTTCATGTCGTTCCTAAATGAGGTTTTATCTCTCTCCCCTCACCACAAATCAGATTCTTCTGAGGAGTTCTCAGTACATTATCCTTTCCCCTGTGTAATTATCTTAAAAAGCTCCAGCTGTTTTTATTCTCAAAAGGTTTACTCCCTGATATACAGCTGCCTACCCCCTTCGTAAGTGCAGGTCCTAAATGAGCTTTTTTCAATGTTTCCTCACCACAATCCAGATTCTTTTGGGGAGTTACCATTACAGAAACCATACAAGGAAGTACTTAGTTTATTAAGCTACTGCTTTTCTTAATCTCAGTGGAGATATTTACTGATAAACAGCTACCTACGCAGCATATTCATGTCCTTCCTAAATGAGCTTTTATCTCTCTCTGATCACCACAAATCAGATTCTTCTGAGGAGTTCCCAGTACATTATCCTTTCCGCAGTGTAATTACCTTAACAAGCTCCAGCTGTTTTTATTCTCAGAAGGTTTACTCCCTGATATACAGCTGCCTACCCCCTTCGTAAGTGCAGGTCCTAAATGAGTTTTTTCTCTGTTCCCTCACCACAATCCAGATTCTTTTGGGGAGTTACCAATACAGTAACCATACCAGGAAGTACTTAATTTATTAAGCTTCTGCTTTTCTTAATCTCAGTGGAGATATTTACTGATAAACAGCTACCTACGCAGCATGTTCATGTCGTCCCTAAATGAGCTTTTATCTCTCTCCCCTCACCACAAATCAGATTCTTCTGAGGAGTTCCCAGTACATTATCCTTTCCCCTGTGTAATTACTTTAACAAGCTCCAGCTCTTTTTATTCTCATAAGGTTTACTCCCTGATATACAGCTGCCTACCCCCTTCGTAAGTGCAGGTCCTAAATGAGCTTTTTTCTCTGTTCCCTCACCACAATCCAGATTCTTTTGGGGAGTTACCAGTACAGTAAACATACCAGGAAGTACTTAATTTATTAAGCTACTGCTTTTCATAATCTCAGTGGAGATATTTACTGATAAACAGCTACCTACTCAGCATGTTCATGTCGTTCCTCAATGAGCTTTTATCTCTCTCCCCTCACCAAAAATCAGATTCTTCTGAGTCGTTCCCAGTACATTATCCTTTCCCCTGTGTAATTACCTTAACAAGCTCCAGCTGTTTTTATTCTCAGAAGCTTTACTCCCTGATATACAGCTGCCTACCCCCTTCGTAACTGCAGGTCCTAACTGAGCTTTTTCTCTGTTCCCTCAACACAATCCAGATTCTTTTGGGGAGTTACCAGTACAGGAACCATACCAGGAAGTACTTAATTTATTAAGCTACTGCTTTTCTTAATCTCAATGGAGATATTTACTGATAAACAGCTACCTACGCCGCATGTTCATGTCGTTCCTAAATGAGCTTTTATGTCTCTCCCCTCACCACGAAACAGATTCTTCTGAGGAGTTCCCAGTACATTATCCTTCCCCTGTGTAAGTACCTTCACAAGCTCCAGCCGTTTTTATTCTCAGAAGGTTTACTCCCTGATATACAGCTGCCTACCCCCTTCGTAACTGCAGGTCCTATGAGCTTTTTTCTCTGTTCCCTCACCACAATCCAGATTCTTTTGGGGAGTTACCAGTACAGTAACCATACCACGAAGTACTTAATTTATTAAGCTACTGCTTTTCTTAATCTCAGTGGAGATATTTACTGATAAACAGCTACCTACCCTGTATGTTCATTTCGTTCCTAAATGATCTTTTATCTCTCTCCCCTCACCACAAATCAGATTCTTCTGAGGAGGTCCCAGTATATTATCCTTTCCCCTGTTAATTACCTTTATAAGCTCCAGCTGTTTTTATTCTCAGAAGGTTACTCCCTGATATAGAGCTGCCTACCCCGTTCGTAAGTGAAGGTCCTGAATGAGCTTTTTTCTCTGTTCCCTCACCACAATCCAGATTCTTTTGGGGAGTTACGAGTACAGTAACCATACCAGGAAGTACTTAATTTATTAAGCTACTTCTTTTCTTAATCTCAGTGGAGATATTTACTGATAAACAGCTACCTACGCAGTATGTTCATGTCGTTCCTAAATGAGCATTTATCTCTCTCCCCTCAACACAAATCAGATTCTTCTGGGGAATTCTCAGTACATTATCCTTTCCCCTGTGTAATTACCTTAACAAGCTCCAGCTGTTTTTATTCTCAGAAGGTTTACTCCCTGATATACAGTTGCCTACACCCTTCGTAAGTGCAGGTCATAAATGAGCTTTTTTCTCTGTTCCCTCACCACAATCCAGATTCTTTTGGGGAGTTACCAGTACAGTAACCATACCAGGAAGTACTTAATTTATTAAGCTACTGCTTTTCATAATCTCAGTGGAGATATTTACTGATAAACAGCTACCTACTCAGCATGTTCATGTCGTTCCTAAATGAGCTTTTATCTCTCTCCCCATACCAAAAATCAGATTCTTCTGAGTCGTTCCCAGTACATTATCCTTTCCCCTGTGTAATTACCTTAACAAGCTCCAGCTGTTTTTATTCTCAGAAGGTTTACTCCCTGATATACAGCTGCCTACCCCCTTCGCAACTGCAGGTCCTAAATGAGCTTTTTTCTCTGTTCCCTCACAACAATCCAGATTCTTATGGGGAGTTACCAGTACAGTAACCATACCCGGAAGTACTTAATTTATTAAGCTACTGCTTTTCTTAATCTCAGTGGAGATATTTACTGATAAACAGCTACCTATGCAGCATGTTCATGTCATTCCTAAATGAGCTTTTATCTCTCTCCCCTCACCACAAATCAGATTCTTCTGAGGAGTTCCCAGTACATTATCCTTTCCCCTGTGTAATTACGTTAACAAGCTCCAGCTGTTTTTTTTCTCAGAAGGTTTACTCCCTGATTTACAGCTGCCTACCCCCTTCGTAAGTGCAGGGCCTAAATGAGCTTTTTTCTCTGTTCCCTCACCACAATCCAGATTCTTTTGGGGAGTTACCAGTACAGTAACCATACCAGGAAGTACTTAATTTATTAAGCTACTGCTTTTCTTAATCTCAGTGGAGATATTTACTGATAAACAGCTACCTACGCAGCATGTTCATGTCGTTCCTAAATGGGCTTTTATCTCTCTCCCCTCACCACAAATCAGATTCTTCTGAGCAGTTCCCAGTACATTATCCTTTCCCCTGTGTAATTACCTTAACAAGCTCCAGCTGTTTTTATTCTCAGAAGGTTTACTCCCTGATATACAGCAGCCTACCCCCTTCGTAAGGGCATGTCCTACATGAGTTTTTTTCTCTGTTCCCTCAGCACAATCCAGATTCTTTTGGGGAGTTACCAGTACAGTAACCATACCAGGAAGTACTTAATTTATTAAGCTACTGCTTTTCTTAATCTCAGTGGAGATATTTACTGATAAACAGGTACCTACGCAGCATGTTCATGTCGTTCCTAAATGAGCTTTTATCTCTCTCCCCTCACCACAAATCAGATTCTTCTGAGGAGTTCCTAGTACATTATCCTTTCCCCTGTGTAGTTACCTTAACACGCTCCAGCTGTTTTTATTCTCAGAAGTTTTACTCCCTGATATACAGCTGCCTTCCCCCTTCGTGAGTGCAGTTCCTAAATGAGCTTTTTTCTCTGTTCCCTCACCACAATCCAGATTCTTTTGGGGAGTTACCAGTACAGTAACCATACCAGGAAGTACTTAATTTATTAAGCTACTGCTTTTCTTAATCTCAGTGGAGATATTTACTGATAAACAGCTACCTACGAAGCATGTTCATGTCGTTCCTAAATGAGCTTTTATATCTCTCCCCTCACCACGAATCAGATTCTTCTGAGGCGTTCCCAGTACATTATCCTTCCCCTGTGTAATTACCTTAACAAGCTCCAGCTGTTTTTATTCTCAGAAGGTTTACTCCCTGATATACAGCTGCCTACCCCCTTCGTAACTGCAGGTCCTAAATGAGCTTTTTTCTCTGTTCCCTCACCACAATCCAGATTCTTTTGGGGAGTTACCAGTACAGTAACCATACCAGGAAGTACTTAATTTATTAAGCTACTTCTTTTCTTAATCTCAGTGGAGATATTTACTGATGAACAGCTACCTACGCATAATGTTCATGTCGTTCATAAATGATCTTTTATCTCTCTCCCCTCACCACAAATCCGATTCTTCTGAGGAGTTCCCAGTACATTATCCTTTCCCATGTGTAATTACCTTTATAAGCTCCAGCTGTTTTTATTCTCAGAAGGTTTACTCCCTGATATAGGGCTGCCTACCCCTTTCGTAAGTGCAGGTCCTAAATGAGCTTTTTTCTCTGTTCCCTCACCACAAGCCAGATTCTTTTGGGGAGTTACCAGCACAGTAACCATACCTGGAAGTACTTAATTTATTAAGCTACTGTTTTTCTTAATCTCAGTGGAGATATTTACTGATAAACAGCTACCTACCCAGCATGTTCATTTCATTCCTAAATGGGCTTTTATATCTCTCCCCTCACCACAAATCAGATAATTCTGAGGAGTTCCCAGTACATTATCCTTTCCCCTGTGTAATTACCTTAACAAGCTCCAGCTGTTTTTATTCCCAGAAGGTTTACTCCCTGATATACAGCTGCCTACCCCATTCGTAAGTGCAGGTCCTAAATGAGCTTTTTTGTCTGTTCCCTCACCAAAATCCTGATTCTTTTGGGGAGTTCCCAGTACAGTATCCATACCAGGAAGTACTTAATTTATTAAGCTACTGCTTTTCTTTATCTCAGTGGAGATATTTACTGATAAACAGGTACGTATGCAGCATGTTCATGTCGTTCCTAAATGAGCTTTTATCTCTCTCCCCTCACCACGAATCAGATTCTTCTGAGGCGTTCCCAGTACATTATCCTTCCCCTGTGTAATTACCTTAACAAGCTCCAGCTGTTTTTATTCCCAGAAGGTTTACTCCCTGATATACAGCTGCCTACCCCCTTCGTAAGTGCAGGTCCTAAATGAGCTTTTTCTCTGTTCCCTCACCACAATCCAGATTCTTTTGGGGAGTTACCAGTACAGTAACCATACCAGGAAGTACTTAATTTATTAAGCTACTGCTTTTCTTAATCTCAGTGGAGATATTTACTGATAAACAGCTACCTACGCAGCATGTTCATGTCGTTCCTAAATGAGCTTTTATCTCTCTCCCCTCACCACAAATCAGATTCTTCTGAGGAGTTCCCAGTACATTATCCTTTCCCCTGTGTAATTACCTTAAAAAGCTCCAGCTGTTTTTATTCTCAGAATGTTTACTCCCTGATATACAGCTGCCTACACCCTTCGTAAGTGCAGGTCCTAAATGAGCTTTTTTCTCTGTTCCCTCACCACAATCTAGATTCTTTTGAGGAGTTACCACTACAGTAACCATACCAGGAAGTACTTAATTTATTAAGCTACTGCTTTTCTTAATCTCAGTGGAGATATTTACTGATAAACAGCTACTTACGCAGCATGTTCATGTCGTTCCTAAATGGGCTTTTATCTCCCTCCCCTCACCACAAATCAGATTTTTCTGAGTTCCCACTACATTATCCTTTCCCGTGTGTAATTACCTTAACAAGCTCCAGCTGTTTTTATTCTCAGAAGGTTTACTCCCTGATATACAGCTGCATAACCCCTTCGTAAGTGCAGGTCTTAAATGAGCTATTTTCTCTGTTCCCTCACCACAATCCAGATTCTTTTGGGGAGTTACCAGTACAGTAACCATACCAGGAAGTACTTAATTTATTAAGCTACTGCTTTTCTTAATCTCAGTGGAGATATTTACTGATAAACGGCTACCTACGAAGCATATTCATGTCGTTCCTAAATGAGCTTTTATCTCTCTCCCCTCAACACAAATCAGATTCTTCTGAGGAGTTCCCAGTACATTATACTTTAACCTGTGTAATTACCTTAACAAGCTCCAGCTGTTTTTATTCTCAGAAGTTTTACTCCCTGATATACAGCTGCCTACCCCCTTCGTAAGTGCAGGTCCTAAATGAGCTATTTTCTCTGTTCCCTCACCACAATCCAGATTCTTTTGGGGAGTTACCAGTACAGTAAAAATACCAGGAAGTACTTAATTTATTAAGCTACTGCTTTTCTTAATCTCAGTGGAGATATTTACTGATAAACAGCTACGTACGCAGCATGTTCATGTCGTTCCTAAATGAGATTTTATCTCTCTCCCCTCACCACAAATCAGATTCTTCTGAGGAGTTCCCAGTACATTATCCTTTCCCCTGTGTAATTACCTTAACAAGCTCCAGCTGTTTTTATTCTCATAAGGTTTACTCCCTGATATACAGCTGCCTACCCCCTTTGTAAGTGCAGGTCCTAAATGAGCTATTTTCTCTGTTCCCTCACCACAATCCAGATTCTTTTGGGGAGTTACCAGTACAGTAACCATACCAGGAAGTACTTAATTTATTAAGCTACTGCTTTTCTTAATCTCAGTGGAGATATTTACTGATAAACAGCTACCTTCGCAGCATGTTCATGTCGTTCCTAAATTATCTTTTATCTCTCTCCCCTCACCACAAATCAGATTCTTCTGAGGAGTTCCCAGTACATTATCCTTTCCCCTGTGTAATTACCTTAACAAGCTCCAGCTGTTTTTATTCTCAGAAGGTTTACTCCCTGATATACAGCTGCCTACCCCCTTCGTAAGTGCAGGTCCTAAATGAGCTTTTTTCTCTGTTCCCTCACCACAATCAAGATTCTTTTGGGGAGTTACCAGTAGAGTAACCATGCCAGGAAGTACTTAATTTATTAAGCTACAGCTTTTCTTAATCTCAGTGGAGATATTTACTGATAAACAGCTACCTACGCAGCATGTTCATGTCGTTCCTAAATGAGCTTTTATCTCTCTCCCCTTACCACAAATCAGATTCTTCTGAGGAGTTCCCAGTAAATTATCCTTTCCCCTGTGTATTTACCTTAATAAGCTCCAGCTGTTTTTATTCTCAGAAGGTTTACTCCCTGATATACAGCTGCCTACCCGTTTCGTAAGTGCAGGTCCTAAATGAGCTTTTTTCTCTGTTCCCTCACCACAATCCAGATTCTTTTGGGGAGTTACCAGTACAGTAACCATACCAGGAAGTACTTAATTTATTAAGCTACTGCTTTTCTTAATCACATTGGAGATATTTACTGATAAACAGCTACCTACGCAGCATGTTCATGTCGTTCCTATATGAGCTTTTATCTCTCTCCCCTCACCACAAATCAGATTCTTCTGAGGCGTTCCCAGTACATTATCCTTTCCGCAGTGTAATTACCTTAACAAGCTACAGCTGTTTTCATTCTCACAAGGTTTACTCCCTGACATACAGCTGCCTACCCCCTTCGTAAGTGCAGGTCCTAAATGAGCTTTATTCTCTGTTCCCTCACCACAATCCAGATTCTTTTGGGGAGTTACCAGTACAGTAACCATACCAGGAAGTACTTAATTTATTAAGCTACTGCTTTTCTTAATCTCAGTAGAGATATTTAGTGATAAACAGCTACCTACGCAGCATGTTCATGTCGTTCCTAAATGAGCTTTTATCTCTCTCCCCTCACCACAATCAGATTCTTCTGAGGAGTTCCCAGTACATTATCCTTTCCCCTGTGTAATTACCTTAACAAGCTCCAGCTGTTTTTATTTTCAGAAGGTTTACTCCCTGATATACAGTTGCCTACCCCCTTCGTAAGTGCAGGTCCTAAATGAGCTTTTTTCTCTGTTCCCTCACCACAATCCTGATTCTTTTGGGGAGTTACCAGTACAGTAACCATACCAGGAAGTACTTAATTTATTAAGCTACTGCTTTTCTTAATCTCAGTGGAGATATCTACTGATAAACAGCTACCTACGCAGCATGTTCATGTCGTTCCTAAATGAGCTTTTATCTCTCTCCCCTCACCACAAATCAGATTCTTCTGAGGAGTTCACAGTACATTATCCTTTCCCCTGTGTAATTACCTTAACAAGCTCCAGCTGTTTTTATTCTCAGAAGGTTTACTCCCTGATATACAGCTGCCTACCCCCTTCGTAAGTGGAGGTCCTAAATGAGCTTATTTCTCTGTTCCCTCACCACAATCCAGATTCTCTTGGGGAGTTACCAGTACAGTAACCATACCAGGAAGTACTTAATTTATTAAGCTACTGCTTTTCTTAATCTTAGTGGAGATATTTACTGATAAACAGCTACCTACGCTGCATGTGCATGTCGTTCCTAAATGAGCTTTTATCTCTCTCCCCTCACCACAAATCAGATTCTTCTGAGGAGTTCCAAGTACATTATTCTTTCCCCTGTGTAACTACCTTAACAAGGTCCAGCTGTTTTTATTCTCAGAAGGTTTACTCCCTGATATACAGCTGCCTACCCCCTTCGTAAGTGCAGGTCCTAAATGAGCTTTTTTCTCTGTTCCCTCACCACAGTCCAGATTCTTTTGGGGAGTAAACAGTACAGTAACCATACCAAGAAGTACTAAATTTATTAATCTACTGCTTTTCTTAATCTCAGTGGAGATATTTACTGATAAATAGCTACCTACGCAGCATGTTCATGTCGTTCCTAAATGAGCTTTTATCTCTCCCCTCACCACAAATCAGATGCTTCTGAGGAGTTCCAGTATATTTTCCTTTCCCCTGTTTAATTACCTTAACAAGCTACGGATGTTTTTATTCTCAGAAGGTTTACTCCCTGATATACAGCTGCCTACCCCCTTCGTAAGTGCTGGTCCTAAAGTAGATTTTTCTCTGTTCCCTCACCACAATCCAGATTCTTTTGAGGAGTTACCACTACAGTATCCATACCAGGAAGTACTTAATTTATTAAGCTACTGCTTTTCTTAATCTCAGTGGAGATATTTACTGATAAACAGCTACGTACGCAGCATGTTCATGTCGTTCCTAAATGAGCTTTTATCTCTCTCCCCTCACCACAAATCAGATTCTTCTGAGGACTTCCCAGTACATTATCCTTTCCCCTGTGTAATTACCTTAACAAGCTCCAGCTGTTTTTATTCTCAGAAGGTTTACTCCCTGATATACAGCTGCCTACCCCCTTTGTAAGTGCAGGACCTAAATGAGCTATTTTCTCTGTTCCCTCACCACAATCCAGATTCTTTTGGGGAGTTACCAGTACAGTAACCATACCAGGAAGTACTTAATTTATTAAGCTACTGCTTTTCTTAATCTCAGTGGAGATATTTACTGATAAACAGCTACCTACGCAGCATGTTCATGTCGTTCCTAAATGAGCTTTTATCTCTCTCCCCTCACCACAAATCAGATTCTTCTGAGGAGTTCCCAGTACATTATCCTTTCCCCTGTGTAATTACCTTAACAAGCTCCAGCTGTTTTTATTCTCAGAAGGTTTACTCCCTGATATACAGCTGCCTACCCCCTTCGTAATTGCAGGTCCTAAATGAGCTTTTTTCTCTGTTCCCTCACCACAATCAAGATTCTTTTGGGGAGTTACCAGTACAGTAACCATGCCAGGAAGTACTTAATTTATTAAGCTACAGTTTTTCTTAATCTCAGTGGAGATATTTACTGATAAACAGCTACCTACGCAGCATGTTCATGTCGTTCCTAAATGAGCTTTTATCTCTCTCCCCTCACCACAAATCAGATTCTTCTGAGGACTTCCCAGTACATTATCCTTTCCCCTGTGTAATTACCTTAACAAGCTCCAGCTGTTTTTATTCTCAGAAGGTTTACTCCCTGATATACAGCTGCCTACCCCCTTCGTAAGTGCAGGTCCTAAATGAGCTTTTTTCTCTGTTCCCTCACCACAATCCAGATTCTTTTGCGGAGGTACCAGTACAGTTACCATACCAGGAAGTACTTAGTTTATTAAGCTACTGCTTTTCTTAATCTCAGTGGACATATTTACTGATAAACAGCTACCTAAGCAACATGTTCATGTCTTTCCTAAATGAGCTTTTATCTCTCTCCCCTCACGACAAATCAGATTCTTCTGAGGAGGTCCCAGTACATTATCCTTTCCCGTGTGTAATTACCTTAATAGGCTCCAGCTGTTTTTATTCTCAGAAGGTTTATTCCCTGATATACAGCTGCCTACGCCCTTCATAAGTGCAGGTCCTAAATGAGCTTTTTTCTCTGTTCCCTCACCACAATCCAGATTCTTTTGGGGAGTTACCAGTACAGTAACCATACCAGGAAGTACTTAGTTTATTAAGCTACTGCTTTTCTTAATCTCAGTGGAGATATTTACTGATAAACAGCTACCAACGCAGCATGTTCATGTCGTTCCTAAATGAGCTTTTATCTCTCTCCCCTCACCACAAATCAGATTCTTCTGAGGAGGTCCCAGTATATTTTCCTTTCCCGTGTGTAATTACCTTTACAGGCTCCAGCTGTTTTCATTCTCAGAAGGTTTACTCCCTGATATACAGCTGCATACGCCCTTCGTAAGTGCAGGTTCTAAATGAGCTTTTTTCTCTGTTCCCTCACCACAATCCAGATTATTTTGGGGAGTTACCAGTACAGTAACCATACCAGGAAGTACTTAATTCATTAAGCTACTGCTTTTCTTAATCTCAGTGGAGATATTTACTGATAAACAGCTACCAACGCAGCATGTTCATGTCGTTCCTAAATGAGCTTTTATCTCTCTCCCCTCACCACAAATCAGATTCTTCTCAGGAGTTCCCGGTACATTATCCTTTCCCCTGTGTAATTACCTTAACAAGCTCCAGCTGTTTTTATTCTCAGAAGGTTTACTCCCTGATATACAGCTGCCTACCCCCTTCGTAAGTGCAGGTCCTAAATGAGCTTTTTTCTCTGTTCCCTCACCACAATCCAGATTCTTTTGGGGAGTTACCAGTACAGTAACCATACCAGGAAGTACTTAATTTATTAAGCTACTGCTTTTATTAATCTCAGTGGAGATATTTACTGATAAACAGCTACCTACGCAGCATGTTCATGTCGTTCCTAAATGAGCTTTTATCTCTCTCCCCTCACCACAAATCAGATTCTTCTGAGGACTTCCCAGTACATTATCCTTTCCCCTGTGTAATTACCTTAAAAAGCTCCAGCTGTTTTTATTCTCAGAAGGTTTACTCCCTGATATACAGCTGCCTACCCCCTTCGTAAGTGCAGGTCCTAAATGAGCTTTTTTCTCTGTTCCCTCACCACAATCCAGATTCTTTTGGGGAGTTACCAGTACAGTAACCATACCAGGAAGTACTTAATTTATTAAGCTACTGCTTTTCTTAATCTCAGTGGAGATATTTACTGATAAACAGCTACCTACGCAGCATGTTTATGTCGTTCATAAATGAGCTTTTATCTCTCTCCCCTCACCACAAATCAGATTCTTCTGAGGAGTTCCCAGTACATTATCCTTTCCCCTGTGTAATTACCTTAATAATCTCCAGCTCTTTTTTTTCTCAGAAGGTTTACTCCCTGATATACAGCTGCCTACCCCCTTCGTAAGTGCAGGTCCTAAATGAGCTTTTTTCTCTGTTCCCTCACCACAATCCAGATTCTTTTGCGGAGGTACAAGTACAGTAACCATACCAGGAAGTACTTAGTTTATTAAGCTACTGCTTTTCTTAATCTCAGTGGACATATTTACTGATAAACAGCTACCTACGCAACATGTTCATGTCATTCCTAAATGAGCTTTTATCTCTCTCCCCTCACAACAAAACAGATTCTTCTGAGGAAGTCACAGTACATTATCCTTTCCCGTGTGTAATTACCTTAACAGGCTCCAGCTGTTTTTATTCTCAGAAGGTTTATTCCCTGATATACAGCTGCCTACGCACTTCGTAAGTGCAGGTCCTAAATGAGCTTTTTTCTCTGTTCCCTCACCACAATCCAGATTCTTTTGTGGAGTTACCAGTACAGTAACCATACCAGGAAGTACTTAATTTATTAAGCTACTGCTTTTCTTAACCTCAGTGGAGATATTTACTGATAAACAGCTACCAACGCAGCATGTTCATGTCGTTCCTAAATGAGCTTTTATTTCTCTCCCCTCACCACAATTCAGATTCTTCTGAGGAGTTCCCAGTACATTATCCTTTCCCCTGTGTAATTACCTTAACAAGCTCCAGCTGTTTTTATTCTCAGAAGGTTTACTCCCTGTTATACAGCTGCCTACCCCCTTCGTAAGTGCAGGTCCTAAATGAGCTTTTTTCTCTGTTCCCTCACCACAATCCAGATTCTTTTGGGGAGTTACCAGTACAGTAACCATACCAGGAAGTACTAAATTTATTATTCTACTGCTTTTCTTAATCTCAGTGGAGATATTTACTGATAAACAGCTACCTACGCAGCATGTTAATTTCGTTCTTAATGAGCTTTTATCTCTCTCCCCTCACCACAAATCAGATTCTTCTGAGGAGTTCCCAGTACATTATCCTTTCCACTGTGTAATTACCTTAACAAGCTCCAGCTGTTTTTATTCTCAGAAGGTTTACTCCCTGATATACAGCTGCCTACCCCCTTCGTAAGTGCAGGTCCTAAATGAACTTTTTTCTCTGTTCCCTCACCACAATCCAGATTCTTTTGGGGAGTTACCAGTACAGTATCCATACCAGGAAGTACTTAATTTAATAAGCTACTGCTTTTCTTCATCTCAGTGGAGATATTGACTGATAAACAGCTACCTACACATCATGTTCATGTCGTTCCTAAATGAGCTTTTATCTCTCTCCCCTCACCACAAATCAGATTCTTCTGAGGAGTTCCCAATACATTATCCTTTCCCCTGTGTAATTACCTTAACAAGCTCCAGCTGTTTTTATTCTCAGAAGGTTTACTCCCTGATATACAGCTGCCTACCCCCTTCGTAAGTGCAGGTCCTAAATGAGCTTTTTTCTCTGTTCCCTCACCACAATCCAGATTCTTTTGGGGAGTTACCAGTATAGTATCCATACCAGGAAGTACTTAATTTACTAAGCTACTGCTATTCTTAATCTCAGTGGAGATATTTACTGATAAACAGCTACCTACGCAGCATGGTCATGTCGTTCCTAAATGAGCTTTTATCTCTCTCCCCTCACCACAAATCAGATTCTTCTGAGGACTTCCCAGTACATTATCCTTTCCTCTTTGTCATTACCTTAACAAGCTCCCGCTGTTTTTACTCTCAGAAGGTTTACTCCCTGATATACAGCTGCCTACCCCCTTCATAAGTGCAGGTCCTAAATGAGCTTTTTTCTCTGTTCCCTCACAACAATCCAGATTCTTTTGCGGAGGTACCAGTACAGTAACCATACCAGGAAATACTTAGTTTATTAAGCTACTGCTTTTCTTAATCTCAGTGGAGATATTTGCTGATAAACAGCTACCTACGCAGCATGTTCATGTCGTTCCTAAATGAGCTTTTATCTCTCTCCCCTCACCACAAATCAGATTCTTCTGAGGAGGTCCCAGTACATTATCCTTTCCCCTGTGTAATTACCTTAACAAGCTCCAGCTGTTTTTATTTCAGAAGGTTTACTCCCTGATATACAGCTGCCTACCCCCTTCGTAAGTGCAGGTCCTAAATGAGCTTTTTTCTCTGTTCCCTCACCACAATCCAGATTCTTTTGGGGAGTTACCAATACAGTAACCATACTAGGAAGTACTTAATTTATTAAGCTACTGCTTTTTTTAATCTCAGTGGAGATATTTACTGATAAACAGCTACCTACGCAGCATGGTCTCGTCGTTCCTAAATGAGCTTTAATCTCTCTCCCCTCACCACAAATCAGATTCTTCTGAGGAGTTCCCAGTACATTATCCTTTCCCCTGTGTAATTACCTTAACAATCTCCAGCTCTTTTTATTCTCAGAAGGTTTACTCCCTGATATACAATGCCTACCCCCTTCGTAAGTGCAGGTCCTAAATGAGCTTTTTTCTCTGTTCCCTCACCACAATCCAGATTCTTTTGCGGAGGTACCAGTACAGTAACCATACCAGGAATTACTTAGTTTATTAAGCTACTGCTTTTCTTAATTTCAGTGGACATATTTACTGAAAAACAGCTACTTACGCAACATGTTCATGTCGTTCCTAAATGAGCTTTTATCTCTCTCCCCTCTCGACAAATCAGATTCTTCTGAGGAGGTCCCAGTACATTATCCTTTCCCGTGTGTAATTACCTTAACAGGCTCCAGCTGTTTTTATTCTCAGAAGGTTTATTCCCTGATATACAGCTGCCTACGCCCTTCGTAAGTGCAGGTCCTAAATGAGCTTTTTTCTCTGTTCCCTCACCACAATCCAGATTCTTTTGGGGAGTTACCAGTACAGTAACCATACCAGGAAGTACTTAATTTATTAAGCTACTGCTTTTCTTAACCTCAGTGAAGATATTTACTGATAAACAGCTACCTACGCAGCATGTTCCTGTCGTTCCTAAATGAGGTTTTATTTCTCTCCCCTCACCACAAATCAGATTCTTCTGAGGAGTTCCCAGTACATTATCCTTTCCCCTGTGTAATTACCTTAACAAGCTCCAGCTGTTTTTATTCTCAGAAGGTTTACTCCCTGTTATACAGCTGCCTACCCCCTTCGTAAGTGCAGGTCCTAAATGAGCTTTTTTCTCTGTTCCCTCACCACAATCCAGATTCTTTTGGGGAGTTACCAGTACAGTAACCATACCAGGAAGTACTTAATTTATTAAGCTACTGCTTTTCTTAATCTCAGTGGAGATATTTACTGATAAACAGCTACCTACGCAGCATGTTAATTTCGTTCCTAAATGAGCTTTTATCTCTCTCCCCTCACCACAAATCAGATTCTTCTGAGGAGTTCCCAGTACATTATCCTTTCCACTGTGTAATTACCTTAACAAGCTCCAGCTGTTTTTATTCTCAGAAGGTTTACTCCCTGATATACAGCTGCCTACCCCCTTCGTAAGTGCAGGTCATAAATGAGCTTTTTTGTCTGTTCCCTCACCACAATCCAGATTCTTTTGGGGAGTTACCTGTACAGTAACCATACCAGGAAGTACTTAATTTATTAAGCTACTGCTTTTCTTAATCTCAGTGGAGATATTTACTGATAAACAGCTACCTACGCAGCATGTTCATGTCGTTCCTAAATGAGCTTTTATCTCTCTCCCCTCACCATAAATCAGATTCTTCTGAGGAGTTCCCAGTACATTATCCTTTCCCCTGTGTAATTACCTTAACAAGCTCCAGCTGTTTTTATTCTCAGAAGGTTTACTCCCTGATATACAGCTGCCTACCCCCTTCGTAAGTGCAGGTCCTAAATGAGCTTTTTTCTCTGTTCCCTCACCACAATCCAGATTCTTTTGGGGAGTTACCAGTACAGTAACCATACCAGGAAGTACTTAATTTATTATTCTACTGCTTTTCTTAATCTCAGTGGAGATATTTACTGATAAACAGCTACCTACGCAGCATGTTAATTTCGTTCTTAATGAGCTTTTATCTCTCTCCCTTCACCACAAATCAGATTCTTCTGAGGAGTTCCCAGTACATTATCCTTTCCACTGTGTAATTACCTTAACAAGCTCCAGCTGTTTTTATTCTCAGAAGGTTTACTCCCTGATATACAGCTGCCTACCCCCTTCGTAAGTGCAGGTCCTAAATGAACTTTTTTCTCTGTTCCCTCACCACAATCCAGATTCTTTTGGGGAGTTACCAGTACAGTATCCATACCAGGAAGTACTTAATTTAATAAGCTATTGCTTTTCTTAATCTCAGTGGAGATATTGACTGATAAACAGCTACCTACACATCATGTTCATGTCGTTCCTAAATGAGCTTTTATCTCTCTCCCCTCACCACAAATCAGATTCTTCTGAGGAGTTCCCAGTACATTATCCTTTCCCCTGTGTAATTACCTTAACAAGCTCCAGCTGTTTTTATTCTCAGAAGGTTTACTCCCTGATATACAGCTGCCTACCCCCTTCGTAAGTGCAGGTCCTAAATGAGCTTTTTTCTCTGTTCCCTCACCACAATCCAGATTCTTTTGGGGAGTTACCAGTATAGTAACCATACCAGGAAGTACTTAATTTATTAAGCTACTGCTTTTCTTAATCTCAGTGGAGATATTTACTGATAAACAGCTACCTACGCAGCATGGTCATGTCCTTCCTAAATGAGCTTTTATCTCTCTCCCCTCACCACAAATCAGATTCTTCTGAGGACTTCCCAGTACATTATCCTTTCCTCTTTGTCATTACCTTAACAAGCTCCAGCTGTTTTTATTCTCAGAAGGTTTACTCCCTGATATACAGCTGCCTACCCCCTTCGTAAGTGCAGGTCCTAAATGAGCTTTTTTCTCTGTTCCCTCACCACAATCCAGATTCTTTTGCGGAGGTACCAGTACAGTAACCATACCAGGAAGTACTTAATTTATTAAGCTACTGCTTTTCTTAATCTCAGTGGAGATATTTGCTGATAAACAGCTACCTACGCAGCATGTTCATGTCGTTCCTAAATGAGCTTTTATCTCTCTCCCCTCACCACAAATCAGATTCTTCTGAGGAGGTCCCAGTACATTATCCTTTCCCCTGTGTAATTACCTTAACAAGCTCCAGCTGTTTTTATTCTCAGAAGGTTTACTCCCTGATATACAGCTGCCTACCCCCTTCGTAAGTGCAGGTCCTAAATGAGCTATTTTCTCTGTTCCCTCACCACAATCCAGATTCTTTTGGGGAGTTACCAGTACAGTAACCATACCAGGAAGTACTTAATTTATTAAGCTACTGCTTTTCTTAATCTCAGTGGAGATATTGACTGATAAACAGCTACCTACGCAGCATGTTCATGTCTTTCCTAAATGAGCTTTTATCTCTCTCCCCTCACCACAAATCAGATTCTTCTGAGGAGTTCCCAGTACATTATCCTTTCCCCTGTGTAATTACCTTAACAAGCTCCAGCTGTTTTTTTTTCACAAGGTTTACTCCCTGATATACTGCTGCCTACCCCCTTAGTAAGTGCAGGTCCTAAATGAGCTTTTTTCTCTGTTCCCTCACCACAATCCAGATTCTTTTGGGGAGTTAACAGTACAGTAACCATACCAGGAAGTACTTAATTTATTAAGCTACTGCTTTTCTTAATCTCAGTGGAGATATTTACTGATAAACAGCTACCTACGCAGCATGTTCATGTCGTTCCTAAATGAGCTTTTATCTCTCTCCCCTCACCACAAATCAGATTCTTCTCAGGAGTTCCCAGTGCATTATCCTTTCCCCTGTGTAGTTACCTTAACAAGCTCCAGCTGTTTTTATTCTCAGAAGGTTTACTCCCTGTTAAACAGATGCCTACCCCCTTCGTATGTGCAGGTACTAAATGAGCTATTTTCTCTATTCCCTCACCACAATCCAGATTCTTTTGGGGAGTTACCAGTACAGTAACCGTACCAGGAAGTACTTAATTTATTAAGCTACTGCTTTTCTTAATCTCAATGGAGATATTTACTGATAAACAGCTACCAACGCAGCATGTTCATGTCGGTCCTAAATGAGCTTTTATCTCTCTCCCCTCACCACAAATCAGATTCTTCTGAAGAGGTCCCACTATATTATCCTTTCCCGTGTGTAATTACCTTAACAGTTTCCACCTGTTTTTATTCTCAGAAGGTTTACTCCCTCATATACAGCTGCCTACGCCCTTCGTAAGTGCAGGTCCTAAATGAGCTTTTTTCTCTGTTCCCTCACCACAATCCAGATTCTTTTGGGGAGTTACCAGTACAGTAACCATACCAGGAAGTACTTAATTTATTAAGCTACTGCTTTTCTTAATCTCAGTGGAGATATTTACTGATAAACAGCTACCTACGCAGCATGTTCATGTCGTTCCTAAATGAGCTTTTATCTCTCTCCCCTCACCACAAATCAGATTCTTCTGAGGAGTTCCCAGTACATTATCCTTTCCCCTGTGTAATTACCTTAACAATCTCCAGCTCTTTTTATTCTCAGAAGGTTTACTCCCTGATATACAGCTGCCTACCCCCTTCGTAAGTGCAGGTCCTAAATGTGCTTTTTTCTCTGTTCCCTCACCACAATCCAGATTCTTTTGCGGAGGTACCAGTACAGTAACCATACCAGGAAGTACTTAGTTTATTAAGCTACTGCTTTTCTTAATCTCAGTGGACATATTTACTGATAAACAGCTACCTACGCAACATGTTCATGTCGTTCCTAAATGAGCTTTTATCTCTCTCCCCTCACGACAAATCAGATTCTTCTGAGGAGGTCCCAGTATATTATCCTTTCCCGTGTGTAATTACCTTTTCAGGCTCCAGCTGTTTTTATTCTCAGAAGGTTTACTCCCTGATATACAGCTGCATACGCCCTTCGTAAGTGCAGGTTCTAAATGAGCTTTTTTCTCTGTTCCCTCACCACAATCCAGATTATTTTGGGGAGTTACCAGTACAGTAACCATACCAGGAAGTACTTAGTTTATTAAGCTACTGCTTTTCTTAATCTCAGTGGAGATATTTACTGATAAACAGCTACCAACGCAGCATGTTCATGTCGTTCCTAAATGAGCTTTTATCTCTCTCCCCTCACCACAAATCAGATTCTTCTGAGGATGTCCCAGTATATTTTCCTTTCCCGTGTGTAATTACCTTTACAGGCTCCAGCTGTTTTCATTCTCAGAAGGTTTACTCCCTGATATACAGCTGCATACGCCCTTCGTAAGTGCAGGTTATAAATGAGCTTTTTTCTCTGTTCCCTCACCACAATCCAGATTCTTTTGGGGAGTTACCAATACAGTAACCATACCAGGAAGTACTTAATATATTAAGCTACTGCTTTTTTTAATCTCAGTGGAGATATTTACTGATAAACAGCTACCTACGCAGCATGGTCTCGTCGTTCCTAAATGAGCTTTAATCTCTCTCCCCTCACCACAAATCAGATTCTTCTGAGGAGTTCCCAGTACATTATCCTTTCCCCTGTGTAATTACCTTAACAATCTCCAGCTCTTTTTATTCTCAGAAGGTTTACTCCCTGATATACAATGCCTACCCCCTTCGTAAGTGCAGGTCCTAAATGAGCTTTTTTCTCTGTTCCCTCACCACAATCCAGATTCTTTTGCGGAGGTACCAGTACAGTAACCATACCAGGAAGTACTTAGTTTATTAAGCTACTGCTTTTCTTAATTTCAGTGGACATATTTACTGATAAACAGCTACTTACGCAACATGTTCATGTCGTTCCTAAATGAGCTTTTATCTCTCTCCCCTCTCGACAAATCAGATTCTTCTGAGGAGGTCCCAGTACATTATCCTTTCCCGTGTGTAATTACCTTAACAGGCTCCAGCTGTTTTTATTCTCAGAAGGTTTATTCCCTGATATACAGCTGCCTACGCCCTTCGTAAGTGCAGGTCCTAAATGAGCTTTTTTCTCTGTTCCCTCACCACAATCCAGATTCTTTTGGGGAGTTACCAGTACAGTAACCATACCAGGAAGTACTTAATTTATTAAGCTACTGCTTTTCTTAACCTCAGTGAAGATATTTACTGATAAACAGCTACCTACGCAGCATGTTCCTGTCGTTCCTAAATGAGGTTTTATTTCTCTCCCCTCACCACAAATCAGATTCTTCTGAGGAGTTCCCAGTACATTATCCTTTCCCCTGTGTAATTACCTTAACAAGCTCCAGCTGTTTTTATTCTCAGAAGGTTTACTCCCTGTTATACAGCTGCCTACCCCCTTCGTAAGTGCAGGTCCTAAATGAGCTTTTTTCTCTGTTCCCTCACCACAATCCAGATTCTTTTGGGGAGTTACCAGTACAGTAACCATACCAGGAAGTACTTAATTTATTAAGCTACTGCTTTTCTTAATCTCAGTGGAGATATTTACTGATAAACAGCTACCTACGCAGCATGTTAATTTCGTTCCTAAATGAGCTTTTATCTCTCTCCCCTCACCACAAATCAGATTCTTCTGAGGAGTTCCCAGTACATTATCCTTTCCACTGTGTAATTACCTTAACAAGCTCCAGCTGTTTTTATTCTCAGAAGGTTTACTCCCTGATATACAGCTGCCTACCCCCTTCGTAAGTGCAGGTCCTAAATGAGCTTTTTTGTCTGTTCCCTCACCACAATCCAGATTCTTTTGGGGAGTTACCTGTACAGTAACCATACCAGGAAGTACTTAATTTATTAAGTTACTGCTTTTCTTAATCTCAGTGGAGATATTTACTGATAAACAGCTACCTACGCAGCATGTTCATGTCGTTCCTAAATGAGCTTTTATCTCTCTCCCCTCACCATAAATCAGATTCTTCTGAGGAGTTCCCAGTACATTATCCTTTCCCCTGTGTAATTACCTTAACAAGCTCCAGCTGTTTTTATTCTCAGAAGGTTTACTCCCTGATATACAGCTGCCTACCCCCTTCGTAAGTGCAGGTCCTAAATGAGCTTTTTTCTCTGTTCCCTCACCACAATCCAGATTCTTTTGGGGAGTTACCAGTACAGTAACCATACCAGGAAGTACTTAGTTTATTAAGCTACTGCTTTTCTTAATCTCAGTGGAGATATTTGCTGATAAACAGCTACCTACACAGCATGTTCATGTCGTTCCTAAATGAGCTTTTATCTCTCTCCCCTCACCACAAATCAGATTCTTCTGAGGAGGTCCCGGTACATTATCCTTTCCCCTGTGTAATTACCTTAACAAGCTCCAGCTGTTTTTATTCTCAGAAGGTTTACTCCCTGTTATACAGCTGCCTACCCCCTTCGTAAGTGCAGGTCCTAAATGAGCTTTTTTCTCTGTTCCCTCACCACAATCCAGATTCTTTTGGGGAGTTACCAGTACAGTAACCATACCAGGAAGTACTTAATTTATTATTCTACTGCTTTTCTTAATCTCAGTGGAGATATTTACTGATAAACAGCTACCTACGCAGCATGTTAATTTCGTTCTTAATGAGCTTTTATCTCTCTCCCTTCACCACAAATCAGATTCTTCTGAGGAGTTCCCAGTACATTATCCTTTCCACTGTGTAATTACCTTAACAAGCTCCAGCTGTTTTTATTCTCAGAAGGTTTACTCCCTGATATACAGCTGCCTACCCCCTTCGTAAGTGCAGGTCCTAAATGAACTTTTTTCTCTGTTCCCTCACCACAATCCAGATTCTTTTGGGGAGTTACCAGTACAGTATCCATACCAGGAAGTACTTAATTTAATAAGCTACTGCTTTTCTTAATCTCAGTGGAGATATTGACTGATAAACAGCTACCTACACATCATGTTCATGTCGTTCCTAAATGAGCTTTTATCTCTCTCCCATCACCACAAATCAGATTCTTCTGAGGAGTTCCCAGTACATTATCCTTTCCCCTGTGTAATTACCTTAACAAGCTCCAGCTGTTTTTATTCTCAGAAGGTTTACTCCCTGATATACAGCTGCCTACCCCCTTCGTAAGTGCAGGTCCTAAATGAGCTTTATTCTCTGTTCCCTCACCACAATCCAGATTCTTTTGGGGAGTTACCAGTATAGTAACCATACCAGGAAGTACTTAATTTATTAAGCTACTGCTTTTCTTAATCTCAGTGGAGATATTTACTGATAAACAGCTACCTACGCAGCATGGTCATGTCCTTCCTAAATGAGCTTTTATCTCTCTCCCCTCACCACAAATCAGATTCTTCTGAGGACTTCCCAGTACATTATCCTTTCCTCTTTGTCATTACCTTAACAAGCTCCAGCTGTTTTTATTCTCAGAAGGTTTACTCCCTGATATACAGCTGCCTACCCCCTTCGTAAGTGCAGGTCCTAAATGAGCTTTTTTCTCTGTTCCCTCACCACAATCCAGATTGTTTTGCGGAGGTACCAGTACAGTAACCATACCAGGAAGTACTTAGTTTATTAAGCTACTGCTTTTCTTAATTTCAGTGGACATATTTACTGATAAACAGCTACTTACGCAACATGTTCATGTCGTTCCTAAATGAGCTTTTATCTCTCTCCCCTCTCGACAAATCAGATTCTTCTGAGGAGGTCCCAGTACATTATCCTTTCCCGTGTGTAATTACCTTAACAGGCTCCAGCTGTTTTTATTCTCAGAAGGTTTATTCCCTGATATACAGCTGCCTACACCCTTCGTAAGTGCAGGTCCTAAATGAGCTTTTTTCTCTGTTCCCTCACCACAATCCAGATTCTTTTGGGGAGTTACCAGTACAGTAACCATACCAGGAAGTACTTAATTTATTAAGCTACTGCTTTTCTTAACCTCAGTGAAGATATTTAATGATAAACAGCTACCTACGCAGCATGTTCCTGTCGTTCCTAAATGAGGTTTTATTTCTCTCCCCTCACCACAAATCAGATTCTTCTGAGGAGTTCCCAGTACATTATCCTTTCCCCTGTGTAATTACCTTAACAAGCTCCAGCTGTTTTTATTCTCAGAAGGTTTACTCCCTGTTATACAGCTGCCTACCACCTTCGTAAGTGCAGGTCCTAAATGAGCTTTTTTCTCTGTTCCCTCACCACAATCCAGATTCTTTTGGGGAGTTACCAGTACAGTAACCATACCAGGAAGTACTTAATTTATTAAGCTACTGCTTTTCTTAATCTCAGTGGAGATATTTACTGATAAACAGCTACCTACGCAGCATGTTCATTTCGTTCCTAAATGAGCTTTTATCTCTCTCCCCTCACCACAAATCAGATTCTTCTGAGGAGTTCCCAGTACATTATCCTTTCCACTGTGTAATTACCTTAACAAGCTCCAGCTGTTTTTATTCTCAGAAGGTTTACTCCCTGATATACAGCTGCCTACCCCCTTCGTAAGTGCAGGTCCTAAATGAGCTTTTTTGTCTGTTCCCTCACCACAATCCAGATTCTTTTGGGGAGTTACCTGTACAGTAACCATACCAGGAAGTACTTAATTTATTAAGCTACTGCTTTTCTTAATCTCAGTGGAGATATTTACTGATAAACAGCTACCTACGCAGCATGTTCATGTCGTTCCTAAATGAGCTTTTATCTCTCTACCCTCACCACAAATCAGATTCTTCTGAGGAGTTCCCAGTACATTATCCTTTCCCCTGTGTAATTACCTTAACAAGCTCCAGCTGTTTTTATTCTCAGAAGGTTTACTCCCTGATATACAGATGCCTACCCCCTTCGTATGTGCAGGTACTAAATGAGCTATTTTCTCTATTCCCTCACCACAATCCAGATTCTTTTGGGGAGTTACCAGTACAGTAACCGTACCAGGAAGTACTTAATTTATTAAGCTACTGCTTTTCTTAATCTCAATGGAGATATTTACTGATAAACAGCTACCAACGCAGCATGTTCATGTCGGTCCTAAATGAGCTTTTATCTCTCTCCCCTCACCACAAATCAGATTCTTCTGAAGAGGTCCCACTATATTATCCTTTCCCGTGTGTAATTACCTTAACAGTTTCCACCTGTTTTTATTCTCAGAAGGTTTACTCCCTCATATACAGCTGCCTACGCCCTTCGTAAGTGCAGGTCCTAAATGAGCTTTTTTCTCTGTTCCCTCACCACAATCCAGATTCTTTTGGGGAGTTACCAGTACAGTAACCATACCAGGAAGTACTTAATTTATTAAGCTACTGCTTTTCTTAATCTCAGTGGAGATATTTACTGATAAACAGCTACCTACGCAGCATGTTCATGTCGTTCCTAAATGAGCTTTTATCTCTCTCCCCTCACCACAAATCAGATTCTTCTGAGGAGTTCCCAGTACATTATCCTTTCCCCTGTGTAATTACCTTAACAATCTCCAGCTCTTTTTATTCTCAGAAGGTTTACTCCCTGATATACAGCTGCCTACCCCCTTCGTAAGTGCAGGTCCTAAATGTGCTTTTTTCTCTGTTCCCTCACCACAATCCAGATTCTTTTGCGGAGGTACCAGTACAGTAACCATACCAGGAAGTACTTAGTTTATTAAGCTACTGCTTTTCTTAATCTCAGTGGACATATTTACTGATAAACAGCTACCTACGCAACATGTTCATGTCGTTCCTAAATGAGCTTTTATCTCTCTCCCCTCACGACAAATCAGATTCTTCTGAGGAGGTCCCAGTATATTATCCTTTCCCGTGTGTAATTACCTTTTCAGGCTCCAGCTGTTTTTATTCTCAGAAGGTTTACTCCCTGATATACAGCTGCATACGCCCTTCGTAAGTGCAGGTTCTAAATGAGCTTTTTTCTCTGTTCCCTCACCACAATCCAGATTATTTTGGGGAGTTACCAGTACAGTAACCATACCAGGAAGTACTTAGTTTATTAAGCTACTGCTTTTCTTAATCTCAGTGGAGATATTTACTGATAAACAGCTACCAACGCAGCATGTTCATGTCGTTCCTAAATGAGCTTTTATCTCTCTCCCCTCACCACAAATCAGATTCTTCTGAGGATGTCCCAGTATATTTTCCTTTCCCGTGTGTAATTACCTTTACAGGCTCCAGCTGTTTTCATTCTCAGAAGGTTTACTCCCTGATATACAGCTGCATACGCCCTTCGTAAGTGCAGGTTATAAATGAGCTTTTTTCTCTGTTCCCTCACCACAATCCAGATTCTTTTGGGGAGTTACCAATACAGTAACCATACCAGGAAGTACTTAATATATTAAGCTACTGCTTTTTTTAATCTCAGTGGAGATATTTACTGATAAACAGCTACCTACGCAGCATGGTCTCGTCGTTCCTAAATGAGCTTTAATCTCTCTCCCCTCACCACAAATCAGATTCTTCTGAGGAGTTCCCAGTACATTATCCTTTCCCCTGTGTAATTACCTTAACAATCTCCAGCTCTTTTTATTCTCAGAAGGTTTACTCCCTGATATACAATGCCTACCCCCTTCGTAAGTGCAGGTCCTAAATGAGCTTTTTTCTCTGTTCCCTCACCACAATCCAGATTCTTTTGCGGAGGTACCAGTACAGTAACCATACCAGGAAGTACTTAGTTTATTAAGCTACTGCTTTTCTTAATTTCAGTGGACATATTTACTGATAAACAGCTACTTACGCAACATGTTCATGTCGTTCCTAAATGAGCTTTTATCTCTCTCCCCTCTCGACAAATCAGATTCTTCTGAGGAGGTCCCAGTACATTATCCTTTCCCGTGTGTAATTACCTTAACAGGCTCCAGCTGTTTTTATTCTCAGAAGGTTTATTCCCTGATATACAGCTGCCTACGCCCTTCGTAAGTGCAGGTCCTAAATGAGCTTTTTTCTCTGTTCCCTCACCACAATCCAGATTCTTTTGGGGAGTTACCAGTACAGTAACCATACCAGGAAGTACTTAATTTATTAAGCTACTGCTTTTCTTAACCTCAGTGAAGATATTTACTGATAAACAGCTACCTACGCAGCATGTTCCTGTCGTTCCTAAATGAGGTTTTATTTCTCTCCCCTCACCACAAATCAGATTCTTCTGAGGAGTTCCCAGTACATTATCCTTTCCCCTGTGTAATTACCTTAACAAGCTCCAGCTGTTTTTATTCTCAGAAGGTTTACTCCCTGTTATACAGCTGCCTACCCCCTTCGTAAGTGCAGGTCCTAAATGAGCTTTTTTCTCTGTTCCCTCACCACAATCCAGATTCTTTTGGGGAGTTACCAGTACAGTAACCATACCAGGAAGTACTTAATTTATTAAGCTACTGCTTTTCTTAATCTCAGTGGAGATATTTACTGATAAACAGCTACCTACGCAGCATGTTAATTTCGTTCCTAAATGAGCTTTTATCTCTCTCCCCTCACCACAAATCAGATTCTTCTGAGGAGTTCCCAGTACATTATCCTTTCCACTGTGTAATTACCTTAACAAGCTCCAGCTGTTTTTATTCTCAGAAGGTTTACTCCCTGATATACAGCTGCCTACCCCCTTCGTAAGTGCAGGTCCTAAATGAGCTTTTTTGTCTGTTCCCTCACCACAATCCAGATTCTTTTGGGGAGTTACCTGTACAGTAACCATACCAGGAAGTACTTAATTTATTAAGTTACTGCTTTTCTTAATCTCAGTGGAGATATTTACTGATAAACAGCTACCTACGCAGCATGTTCATGTCGTTCCTAAATGAGCTTTTATCTCTCTCCCCTCACCATAAATCAGATTCTTCTGAGGAGTTCCCAGTACATTATCCTTTCCCCTGTGTAATTACCTTAACAAGCTCCAGCTGTTTTTATTCTCAGAAGGTTTACTCCCTGATATACAGCTGCCTACCCCCTTCGTAAGTGCAGGTCCTAAATGAGCTTTTTTCTCTGTTCCCTCACCACAATCCAGATTCTTTTGGGGAGTTACCAGTACAGTAACCATACCAGGAAGTACTTAGTTTATTAAGCTACTGCTTTTCTTAATCTCAGTGGAGATATTTGCTGATAAACAGCTACCTACACAGCATGTTCATGTCGTTCCTAAATGAGCTTTTATCTCTCTCCCCTCACCACAAATCAGATTCTTCTGAGGAGGTCCCGGTACATTATCCTTTCCCCTGTGTAATTACCTTAACAAGCTCCAGCTGTTTTTATTCTCAGAAGGTTTACTCCCTGTTATACAGCTGCCTACCCCCTTCGTAAGTGCAGGTCCTAAATGAGCTTTTTTCTCTGTTCCCTCACCACAATCCAGATTCTTTTGGGGAGTTACCAGTACAGTAACCATACCAGGAAGTACTTAATTTATTATTCTACTGCTTTTCTTAATCTCAGTGGAGATATTTACTGATAAACAGCTACCTACGCAGCATGTTAATTTCGTTCTTAATGAGCTTTTATCTCTCTCCCTTCACCACAAATCAGATTCTTCTGAGGAGTTCCCAGTACATTATCCTTTCCACTGTGTAATTACCTTAACAAGCTCCAGCTGTTTTTATTCTCAGAAGGTTTACTCCCTGATATACAGCTGCCTACCCCCTTCGTAAGTGCAGGTCCTAAATGAACTTTTTTCTCTGTTCCCTCACCACAATCCAGATTCTTTTGGGGAGTTACCAGTACAGTATCCATACCAGGAAGTACTTAATTTAATAAGCTACTGCTTTTCTTAATCTCAGTGGAGATATTGACTGATAAACAGCTACCTACACATCATGTTCATGTCGTTCCTAAATGAGCTTTTATCTCTCTCCCATCACCACAAATCAGATTCTTCTGAGGAGTTCCCAGTACATTATCCTTTCCCCTGTGTAATTACCTTAACAAGCTCCAGCTGTTTTTATTCTCAGAAGGTTTACTCCCTGATATACAGCTGCCTACCCCCTTCGTAAGTGCAGGTCCTAAATGAGCTTTATTCTCTGTTCCCTCACCACAATCCAGATTCTTTTGGGGAGTTACCAGTATAGTAACCATACCAGGAAGTACTTAATTTATTAAGCTACTGCTTTTCTTAATCTCAGTGGAGATATTTACTGATAAACAGCTACCTACGCAGCATGGTCATGTCCTTCCTAAATGAGCTTTTATCTCTCTCCCCTCACCACAAATCAGATTCTTCTGAGGACTTCCCAGTACATTATCCTTTCCTCTTTGTCATTACCTTAACAAGCTCCAGCTGTTTTTATTCTCAGAAGGTTTACTCCCTGATATACAGCTGCCTACCCCCTTCGTAAGTGCAGGTCCTAAATGAGCTTTTTTCTCTGTTCCCTCACCACAATCCAGATTGTTTTGCGGAGGTACCAGTACAGTAACCATACCAGGAAGTACTTAGTTTATTAAGCTACTGCTTTTCTTAATTTCAGTGGACATATTTACTGATAAACAGCTACTTACGCAACATGTTCATGTCGTTCCTAAATGAGCTTTTATCTCTCTCCCCTCTCGACAAATCAGATTCTTCTGAGGAGGTCCCAGTACATTATCCTTTCCCGTGTGTAATTACCTTAACAGGCTCCAGCTGTTTTTATTCTCAGAAGGTTTATTCCCTGATATACAGCTGCCTACACCCTTCGTAAGTGCAGGTCCTAAATGAGCTTTTTTCTCTGTTCCCTCACCACAATCCAGATTCTTTTGGGGAGTTACCAGTACAGTAACCATACCAGGAAGTACTTAATTTATTAAGCTACTGCTTTTCTTAACCTCAGTGAAGATATTTAATGATAAACAGCTACCTACGCAGCATGTTCCTGTCGTTCCTAAATGAGGTTTTATTTCTCTCCCCTCACCACAAATCAGATTCTTCTGAGGAGTTCCCAGTACATTATCCTTTCCCCTGTGTAATTACCTTAACAAGCTCCAGCTGTTTTTATTCTCAGAAGGTTTACTCCCTGTTATACAGCTGCCTACCACCTTCGTAAGTGCAGGTCCTAAATGAGCTTTTTTCTCTGTTCCCTCACCACAATCCAGATTCTTTTGGGGAGTTACCAGTACAGTAACCATACCAGGAAGTACTTAATTTATTAAGCTACTGCTTTTCTTAATCTCAGTGGAGATATTTACTGATAAACAGCTACCTACGCAGCATGTTCATTTCGTTCCTAAATGAGCTTTTATCTCTCTCCCCTCACCACAAATCAGATTCTTCTGAGGAGTTCCCAGTACATTATCCTTTCCACTGTGTAATTACCTTAACAAGCTCCAGCTGTTTTTATTCTCAGAAGGTTTACTCCCTGATATACAGCTGCCTACCCCCTTCGTAAGTGCAGGTCCTAAATGAGCTTTTTTGTCTGTTCCCTCACCACAATCCAGATTCTTTTGGGGAGTTACCTGTACAGTAACCATACCAGGAAGTACTTAATTTATTAAGCTACTGCTTTTCTTAATCTCAGTGGAGATATTTACTGATAAACAGCTACCTACGCAGCATGTTCATGTCGTTCCTAAATGAGCTTTTATCTCTCTACCCTCACCACAAATCAGATTCTTCTGAGGAGTTCCCAGTACATTATCCTTTCCCCTGTGTAATTACCTTAACAAGCTCCAGCTGTTTTTATTCTCAGAAGGTTTACTCCCTGATATACAGCTGCCTACCCCCTTCGTAAGTGCAGGTCCTAAATGAGCTTTTTTCTCTGTTCCCTCACGACAATCCAGATTCTTTTGGGGAGTTACCAGTACAGTAACCATACCAGGAAGTACTTAATTTATTAAGCTACTGCTTTTCTTAATCTCAGTGGAGATATTTACTGATAAACAGCTACCTACGCAGCATGTTCATATCGTTCTTAATGAGCTTTTATCTCTCTCCGCTCACCACAAATCAGATTCTCCTGAGGAGTTCCCAGTACATTATCCTTTCCCCTGTGTAATTACCTTAACAAGCTCCAGCTGTTTTTATTCTCAGAAGGTTTACTCCCTGATATACAGCTGCCTACCCCCTTCGTAAGTACAGGTCCTAAATGAGCTTTTTTCTCTGTTCCCTCACCACAATCCAGATTCTTTTGGGGAGTTACCAATACAGTAACCATACCAGGAAGTACTTAGTTTATTAAGCTACTGCTTTTCTTAATCTCAGTGGAGATATTTGCTGATAAACAGCTACCTACGCAGCATGTTCATGTCGTTCCTAAATGAGCTTTTATCTCTCTCCCCTCACCACAAATCAGATTCTTCTGAGGAGGTCCCAGTACATTATCCTTTCCCCTGTGTAAATACCTTAACAAGCTCCAGCTGTTTTTATTCTCAGAAGGTTTACTCCCTGATATACAGCTGCCTACCCCCTTCGTAAGTGCAGGTCCTAAATGAGCTTTTTTCTCTGTTCCCTCACCACAATCCAGATTCTTTTGGGGAGTTACCAATACAGTAACCATACCAGGAAGTACTTAATTTATTAAGCTACTGCTTTTTTTAATCTCAGTGGAGATATTTACTGATAAACAGCTACCTACGCAGCATGGTCAGGACGTTCCTAAATGAGCTTTAATCTCTCTCCCCTCACCACAAATCAGATTCTTCTGAGGAGTTCCCAGTACATTATCCTTTCCCCTGTGTAATTACCTTAACAAGCTCCTGCTGTTTTTATTCTCAGAAGGTTTACTCCCTGATATACAGCTGCCTACCCAATTCGTAAGTGCAGGTCCTAAATGAGCTTTTTTCTCTGTTCCCTCACCACAATCCAGATTCTTTTGGGGAGTTACCAGTACAGTAACCATACCAGGAAGTACTTAATTTATTAAGCTACTGCTTTTCTTAATCTCAGTGGAGATATTTACTGATAAACAGCTACCTACGCAGCATGTTCATGTCGTTCCTAAATGAGCTTTTATCTCTGTCCCCTCACCACAAATCAGATTCTTCTGAGGAGTTCCCAGTACATTATCCTTTCCCCTGTGTAATTACCTTATAAAGCTCCAGCTGTTTTTATTCTCAGAAGGTTTACTCCCTGATATACAGCTGCCTACCCCCTTCGTAAGTGCAGGTCCTAAATGAGCTTTTTTCTCTTTTCCCTCACCACAATCCAGGTTGTTTTGGGAGTTACTACTACAATAACCATGCCAGGAAGGACTTAATTTATTAAGCAACTGCTTTTCTTAATCTCAGTGGAGATTTTTACTGATAAACAGCTACCTACGCAGCATGTTCATGTCGTTCATAAATGAGCTTGTTTCTCTGTTCTCTCACCATATTCCAGATTCTTTTGGGGAATTACCAGTACAGTAACCATACCAGGAAGTACTTAATTTATTAAGCTACTGCTTTTCTTAATCTCAGTGGAGATATTTACTGATAAACAGCTACCTACGAAGCATGTTCATGTCGTTCCTAAATGAGGTTTTATCTCTCTCCCCTCACCACAAATCAGATTCTTCTGAGGAGTTCCCAGTACATTATCCTTTCCCCTGTGTAATCATCTTAACAAGCTCCAGCTGTTTTTATTCTCAAAAGGTTTACTCCCTGATATACAGCTGCCTACCCCCTTCGTAAGTGCAGGTCCTAAATGAGCTTTTTTCAATGTTTCCTCACCACAATCCAGATTCTTTTGGGGAGTTACCAGTACAGAAACCATACAAGGAAGTACTTAGTTTATTAAGCTACTGCTTTTCTTAATCTCAGTGGAGATATTTACTGATAAACAGCTACCTACGCAGCATATTCATGTCGTTCCTAAATGAGCTTTTATCTCTCTCTGATCACCACAAATCAGATTCTTCTGAGGAGTTCCCAGTACATTATCCTTTCCCCTGTGTAATTACTTTAACAAGCTCCAGCTCTTTTTATTCTCATAAGGTTTACTCCCTGATATACAGCTGCCTACCCCCTTCGTAAGTGCAGGTCCTAAATGAGCTTTTTTCTCTGTTCCCTCACCACAATCCAGATTCTTTTGGGGAGTTACCAGTAGAGTAAACATACCAGGAAGTACTTAATTTATTAAGCTACTGCTTTTCATAATCTCAGTGGAGATATTTACTGATAAACAGCTACCTACTCAGCATGTTCATGTCGTTCCTAAATGAGCTTTTATCTCTCTCCCCTCACCAAAAATCAGATTCTTCTGAGTCGTTCCCAGTACATTATCCTTTCCCCTGTGTAATTACCTTAACAAGCTCCAGCTGTTTTTATTCTCAGAAGCTTTACTCCCTGATATACAGCTGCCTACCCCCTTCGTAACTGCAGGTACTAACTGAGCTTTTTCTCTGTTCCCTCACCACAATCCAGATTCTTTTGGGGAGTTACCAGTACAGGAACCATACCAGGAAGTACTTAATTTATTAAGCTACTGCTTTTCTTAATCTCAATGGAGATATTTACTGATAAACAGCTACCTACGCCGCATGTTCATGTCGTTCCTAAATGAGCTTTTATCTCTCTCCCCTCACCACGAAACAGATTCTTCTGAGGAGTTCCCAGTACATTATCCTTCCCCTGTGTAAGTACCTTCACAAGCTCCAGCCGTTTTTATTCTCAGAAGGTTTACTCCCTGATATACAGCTGCCTACCCCCTTCGTAACTGCAGGTCCTATGAGCTTTTTTCTCTGTTCCCTCACCACAATCCAGATTCTTTTGGGGAGTTACCAGTACAGTAACCATACCACGAAGTACTTAATTTATTAAGCTACTGCTTTTCTTAATCTCAGTGGAGATATTTACTGATAAACAGCTACCTACCCTGTATGTTCATTTCGTTCCTAAATGATCTTTTATCTCTCTCCCCTCACCACAAATCAGATTCTTCTGAGGAGTTCCCAGTATATTATCCTTTCCCCTGTTAATTACCTTTATAAGCTCCAGCTGTTTTTATTCTCAGAAGGTTTACTCCCTGATAAAGAGCTGCCTACCCCGTTCGTAAGTGAAGGTCCTGAATGAGCTTTTTTCTCTGTTCCCTCACCACAATCCAGATTCTTTTGGGGAGTTACGAATACAGTAACCATACCAGGAAGTACTTAATTTATTAAGCTACTTCTTTTCTTAATCTCAGTGGAGATATTTACTGATAAACAGCTACCTACGCAGTATGTTCATGTCGTTCCTAAATGAGCATTTATCTCTCTCCCCTCAACACAAATCAGATTCTTCTGGGGAATTCTCAGTACATTATCCTTTCCCCTGTGTAATTACCTTAACAAGCTCCAGCTGTTTTTATTCTCAGAAGGTTTACTCCCTGATATACAGTTGCCTACACCCTTCGTAAGTGCAGGTCATAAATGAGCTTTTTTCTCTGTTCCCTCACCACAATCCAGATTCTTTTGGGGAGTTACCAGTACAGTAACCATACCAGGAAGTACTTAATTTATTAAGCTACTGCTTTTCATAATCTCAGTTGAGATATTTACTGATAAACAGCTATCTACTCAGCATGTTCATGTCGTTCCTAAATGAGCTTTTATCTCTCTCCCCTCACCAAAAATCAGATTCTTCTGAGTCGTTCCCAGTACATTATCCTTTCCCCTGTGTAATTACCTTAACAAGCTCCAGCTGTTTTTATTCTCAGAAGGTTTACTCCCTGATATACAGCTGCCTACCCCCTTCGTAACTGCAGGTCCTAAATGAGCTTTTTTCTCTGTTCCCTCACAACAATCCAGATTCTTATGGGGAGTTACCAGTACAGTAACCATACCCGGAAGTACTTAATTTATTAAGCTACTGCTTTTCTTAATCTCAGTGGAGATATTTACTGATAAACAGCTACCTATGCAGCATGTTCATGTCATTCCTAAATGAGCTTTTATCTCTCTCCCCTCACCACAAATCAGATTCTTCTGAGGAGTTCCCAGTACATTATCCTTTCCCCTGTGTAATTACGTTAACAAGCTCCAGCTGTTTTTTTTCTCAGAAGGTTTACTCCCTGATTTACAGCTGCCTACCCCCTTCGTAAGTGCAGGGCCTAAATGAGCTTTTTTCTCTGTTCCCTCACCACAATCCAGATTCTTTTGGGGAGTTACCAGTACAGTAACCATACCAGGAAGTACTTAATTTATTAAGCTACTGCTTTTCTTAATCTCAGTGGAGATATTTACTGATAAACAGCTACCTACGCAGCATGTTCATGTCGTTCCTAAATGGACTTTTATCTCTCTCCCCTCACCACAAATCAGATTCTTCTGAGCAGTTCCCAGTACATTATCCTTTCCCCTGTGTAATTACCTTAACAAGCTCCAGCTGTTTTTATTCTCAGAAGGTTTACTCCCTGATATACAGCAGCCTACCCCCTTCGTAAGGGCATGTCCTACATGAGTTTTTTTCTCTGTTCCCTCAGCACAATCCAGATTCTTTTGGGGAGTTACCAGTACAGTAACCATACCAGGAAGTACTTAATTTATTAAGCTACTGCTTTTCTTAATCTCAGTGGAGATATTTACTGATAAACAGGTACCTACGCAGCATGTTCATGTCGTTCCTAAATGAGCTTTTATCTCTCTCCCCTCACCACAAATCAGATTCTTCTGAGGAGTTCCCAGTACATTATCCTTTCCCCTGTGTAGTTACCTTAACACGCTCCAGCTGTTTTTATTCTCAGAAGTTTTACTCCCTGATATACAGCTGCCTTCCCCCTTCGTGAGTGCAGTTCCTAAATGAGCTTTTTTCTCTGTTCCCTCACCACAATCCAGATTCTTTTGGGGAGTTACCAGTACAGTAACCATACCAGGAAGTACTTAATTTATTAAGCTACTGCTTTTCTTAATCTCAGTGGAGATATTTACTGATAAACAGCTACCTACGAAGCATGTTCATGTCGTTCCTAAATGAGCTTTTATATCTCTCCCCTCACCACGAATCAGATTCTTCTGAGGCGTTCCCAGTACATTATCCTTCCCCTGTGTAATTACCTTAACAAGCTCCAGCTGTTTTTATTCTCAGAAGGTTTACTCCCTGATATACAGCTGCCTACCCCCTTCGTAACTGCAGGTCCTAAATGAGCTTTTTTCTCTGTTCCCTCACCACAATCCAGATTCTTTTGGGGAGTTACCAGTACAGTAACCATACCAGGAAGTACTTAATTTATTAAGCTACTTCTTTTCTTAATCTCAGTGGAGATATTTACTGATGAACAGCTACCTACGCATAATGTTCATGTCGTTCCTAAATGATCTTTTATCTCTCTCCCCTCACCACAAATCCGATTCTTCTGAGGAGTTCCCAGTACATTATCCTTTCCCATGTGTAATTACCTTTATAAGCTCCAGCTGTTTTTATTCTCAGAAGGTTTACTCCCTGATATAGGGCTGCCTACCCCTTTCGTAAGTGCAGGTCCTAAATGAGCTTTTTTCTCTGTTCCCTCACCACAAGCCAGATTCTTTTGGGGAGTTACCAGCACAGTAACCATACCAGGAAGTACTTAATTTATTAAGCTACTGTTTTTCTTAATCTCAGTGGAGATATTTACTGATAAACAGCTACCTACGCAGCATGTTCATTTCGTTCCTAAATGGGCTTTTATCTCTCTCCCCTCACCACAAATCAGATTCTTCTGAGGAGTTCCCAGTACATTATCCTTTCCCCTGTGTAATTACCTTAACAAGCTCCAGCTGTTTTTATTCCCAGAAGGTTTACTCCCTGATATACAGCTGCCTACCCCATTCGTAAGTGCAGGTCCTAAATGAGCTTTTTTGTCTGTTCCCTCACCAAAATCCTGATTCTTTTGGGGAGTTCCCAGTACAGTATCCATACCAGGAAGTACTTAATTTATTAAGCTACTGCTTTTCTTTATCTCAGTGGAGATATTTACTGATAAACAGGTACGTATGCAGCATGTTCATGTCGTTCCTAAATGAGCTTTTATCTCTCTCCCCTCACCACAAATCAGATTCTTCTGAGGAGTTCCCAGTACATTATCCTTTCCCCTGTGTAATTACCTTACCAAGCTCCAGCTGTTTTTATTCTCAGAAGTTTTACTCCCTGATATACAGCTGCCTTCCCCCTTCGTGAGTGCAGTTCCTAAATGAGCTTTTTTCTCCGTTCCCTCACCACAATCCAGATTCTTTTGGGGAATTACCACTACAGTAACCATACCAGGAAGTACTTAATTTATTAAGCTACTGCTTTTCTTAATCTCAGTGGAGATATTTACTGATAAACAGCTACCTACGCAGTATGTTCATGTCGTTCCTAAATGAGCTTTTATCTCCCTCCCCTCACCACGAATCAGATTCTTCTGAGGCGTTCCCAGTACATTATCCTTCCCCTGTGTAATTACCTTAACAAGCTCCAGCTGTTTTTATTCCAGAAGGTTTACTCCCTGATATACAGCTGCCTACCCCCTTCGTAAGTGCAGGTCCTAAATGAGCTTTTTCTCTGTTCCCTCACCACAATCCAGATTCTTTTGGGGAGTTACCAGTACAGTAACCATACCAGGAAGTACTTAATTTATTAAGCTACTGCTTTTCTTAATCTCAGTGGAGATATTTACTGATAAACAGCTACCTACGCAGCATGTTCATGTCGTTCCTAAATGAGCTTTTATCTCTCTCCCCTCACCACAAATCAGATTCTTCTGAGGAGTTCCAGTACATTATCCTTTCCCCTGTGTAATTACCTTAACAAGCTCCAGCTGTTTTTATTCTCAGAAGGTTTACTCCCTGATATACAGCTGCCTACCCCCTTCGTAAGTGCAGGTCCTAAATGAGCTTTTTTCTCTGTTCCCTCACCACAATCAGATTCTTTTGAGGAGTTACCACTACAGTAACCATACCAGGAAGTACTTAATTTATTAAGCTACTGCTTTTCTTAATCTCAGTGGAGATATTTACTGATAAACAGCTACCTACGCAGCATGTTCATGTCGTTCCTAAATGAGCTTTTATCTCCCTCCCCTCACCACAAATCAGATTCTTCTGAGGAGTTCCCAGTACATTATCCTTTCCCTGTGTAATTACCTTAACAAGCTCCAGCTGTTTTTATTCTCAGAAGGTTTACTCCCTGATATACAGCTGCTACCCCCTTCGTAAGTGCAGGTCTAAATGAGCTATTTTCTCTGTTCCCTCACCACAATCCAGATTCTTTTGGGGAGTTACCAGTACAGTAACCATACCAGGAAGTACTTAATTTATTAAGCTACTGCTTTTCTTAATCTCAGTGGAGATATTTACTGATAAACAGCTACCTACGCAGCATATTCATGTCGTTCCTAAATGAGCTTTTATCTCTCTCCCCTCACCACAAATCAGATTCTTCTGAGGAGTTCCCAGTACATTATCCTTTCCCCTGTGTAATTACCTTAACAAGCTCCAGCTGTTTTTATTCTCAGAAGGTTTACTCCCTGATATACAGCTGCCTACCCCCTTCGTAAGTGCAGGTCCTAAATGAGCTATTTTCTCTGTTCCCTCACCACAATCCAGATTCTTTTGGGGAGTTACCAGTACAGTAAAACCATACCAGGAAGTACTTAATTTATTAAGCTACTGCTTTTCTTAATCTCAGTGGAGATATTTACTGATAAACAGCTACCTACGCAGCATGTTCATGTCGTTCCTAAATGAGATTTTATCTCTCTCCCCTCACCACAAATCAGATTCTTCTGAGGAGTTCCCAGTACATTATCCTTTCCCCTGTGTAATTACCTTAACAAGCTCCAGCTGTTTTTATTCTCAGAAGGTTTACTCCCTGATATACAGCTGCCTACCCCCTTTGTAAGTGCAGGTCCTAAATGAGCTTTTTCTCTGTTCCCTCACCACAATCCAGATTCTTTTGGGGAGTTACCAGTACAGTAACCATACCAGGAAGTACTTAATTTATTAAGCTACTGCTTTTCTTAATCTCAGTGGAGATATTTACTGATAAACAGCTACCTTCGCAGCATGTTCATGTCGTTCCTAAATGAGCTTTTATCTCTCTCCCCTCACCACAAATCAGATTCTTCTGAGGAGTTCCCAGTACATTATCCTTTCCCCTGTGTAATTACCTTAACAAGCTCCAGCTGTTTTAATTCTCAGAAGGTTTACTCCCTGATATACAGCTGCCTACCCCCTTCGTAAGTGCAGGTCCTAAATGAGCTTTTTTCTCTGTTCCCTCACCACAATCCAGATTCTTTTGGGGAGTTACCAGTACAGTAACCATACCAGGAAGTACTTAATTTATTAAGCTACTGCTTTTCTTAATCTCAGTGGAGATATTTACTGATAAACAGCTACCTACGCAGCATGTTCATGTCGTTCCTAAATGAGCTTTTATCTCTCTCCCCTACCACAAATCAGATTCTTCTGAGGAGTTCCCAGTACATTATCCTTTCCCCTGTGTAATTACCTTAACAAGCTCCAGCTGTTTTTATTCTCAGAAGGTTTACTCCCTGATATACAGCTGCCTACCCGTTTCGTAAGTGCAGGTCCTAAATGAGCTTTTTTCTCTGTTCCCTCACCACAATCCAGATTCTTTTGGGGAGTTACCAGTACAGTAACCATACCAGGAAGTACTTAATTTATTAAGCTACTGCTTTTCTTAATCTCAGTGGAGATATTTACTGATAAACAGCTACCTACGCAGCATGTTCATGTCGTTCCTAAATGAGCTTTTATCTCTCTCCCCTCACCACAAATCAGATTCTTCTGAGGAGTTCCCAGTACATTATCCTTTCCCTGTGTAATTACCTTAACAAGCTCCAGCTGTTTTTATTCTCAGAAGGTTTACTCCCTGATATACAGCTGCCTACCCCCTTCGTAAGTGCAGGTCCTAAATGAGCTTTTTCTCTGTTCCCTCACCACAATCCAGATTCTTTTGGGGAGTTACCAGTACAGTAACCATACCAGGAAGTACTTAATTTATTAAGCTACTGCTTTTCTTAATCTCAGTGGAGATATTTACTGATAAACAGCTACCTACGCAGCATGTTCATGTCGTTCCTAAATGAGCTTTTATCTCTCTCCCCTCACCACAAATCAGATTCTTCTGAGGAGTTCCCAGTACATTATCCTTTCCCCTGTGTAATTACCTTAACAAGCTCCAGCTGTTTTTATTCTCAGAAGGTTTACTCCCTGATATACAGTTGCCTACCCCCTTCGTAAGTGCAGGTCCTAAATGAGCTTTTTTCTCTGTTCCCTCACCACAATCCAGATTCTTTTGGGGAGTTACCAGTACAGTAACCATACCAGGAAGTACTTAATTTATTAAGCTACTGCTTTTCTTAATCTCAGTGGAGATATTTACTGATAAACAGCTACCTACGCAGCATGTTCATGTCGTTCCTAAATGAGCTTTTATCTCTCTCCCCTCACCACAAATCAGATTCTTCTGAGGAGTTCCCAGTACATTATCCTTTCCCCTGTGTAATTACCTTAACAAGCTCCAGCTGTTTTTATTCTCAGAAGGTTTACTCCCTGATATACAGCTGCCTACCCCCTTCGTAAGTGCAGGTCCTAAATGAGCTTTTTTCTCTGTTCCCTCACCACAATCCAGATTCTTTTGGGGAGTTACCAGTACAGTATCCATACCAGGAAGTACTTAATTTATTAAGCTACTGCTTTTCTTAATCTCAGTGGAGATATTTACTGATAAACAGCTACCGTATTCAGAATGTTCCTGTCGTTCCTAAATGAGCTTTTATCTCTCTCCCCTCACCACAAATCAGATTCTTCTGAGGAGTTCCCAGTACATTATCATTTCCCCTGTGTAATTACCTTAACAAGCTCCAGCTGTTTTTATTCTCAGAAGATTTACTCCCTGATATACAGCTGCCTACCCCCTTCGTAAGTGCAGGTCTTAAATGAGCTTTTTTCTCTGTTCCCTCACCACAATCCAGATTCTTTTGGGGAGTTACCAGTACAGTAACCATACCAGGAAGTACTTAATTTATTAAGCTACTGTTTTTCTTAATCTCAGTGTAGAT
The DNA here is from genome assembly GCF_023159225.1 of Perognathus longimembris pacificus. NCBI lineage: Eukaryota > Metazoa > Chordata > Mammalia > Rodentia > Heteromyidae > Perognathus > Perognathus longimembris. The sequence continues at coordinate 5,640 of NW_025959229.1, read as the reverse complement.
ATTTACTGATAAACAGCTACCTACGCAGCATGTTCATGTCGTTCCTAAATGAGCTTTTATCTCCTCTCCCCTCACCACAAATCAGATTCTTCTGAGGAGTTCCCAGTACATTATCCTTTCCCCTGTGTAATTACCTTAACAAGGTCCAGCTGTTTTTATTCTCAGAAGGTTTACTCCCTGATATACAGCTGCCTACCCCCTTCGTAAGTGCAGGTCCTAAATGAGCTTTTTTCTCTGTTCCCTCACCACAGTCCAGATTCTTTTGGGGAGTTAACAGTACAGTAACCATACCAGGAAGTACTAAATTTATTAAGCTACTGCTTTTCTTAATCTCAGTGGAGATATTTACTGATAAATAGCTACCTACGCAGCATGTTCATGTCGTTCCTAAATGAGCTTTTATCTCTCTCCCCTCACCACAAATCAGATGCTTCTGAGGAGTTCCAGTATATTATCCTTTCCCCTGTTTAATTACCTTAACAAGCTACGGATGTTTTTATTCTCAGAAGGTTTACTCCCTGATATACAGCTGCCTACCCCCTTCTTAAGTGCTGGTCCTAAAGGAGATTTTTCTCTGTTCCCTCACCACAATCCAGATTCTTTTGAGGAGTTACCACTACAGTATCCATACCAGGAAGTACTTAATTTATTAAGCTACTGCTTTTCTTAATCTCAGTGGAGATATTTACTGATAAACAGCTACGTACGCAGCATGTTCATGTCGTTCCTAAATGAGCTTTTATCTCTCTCCCCTCACCACAAATCAGATTCTTCTGAGGAGTTCCCAGTACATTATCCTTTCCCCTGTGTAATTACCTTAACAAGCTCCAGCTGTTTTTATTCTCAGAAGGTTTACTCCCTGATATACAGCTGCCTACCCCCTTTGTAAGTGCAGGACCTAAATGAGCTATTTTCTCTGTTCCCTCACCACAATCCAGATTCTTTTGGGGAGTTACCAGTACAGTAACCATACCAGGAAGTACTTAATTTATTAAGCTACTGCTTTTCTTAATCTCAGTGGAGATATTTACTGATAAACAGCTACCTACGCAGCATGTTCATGTCGTTCCTAAATGAGCTTTTATCTCTCTCCCCTCACCACAAATCAGATTCTTCTGAGGAGTTCCCAGTACATTATCCTTTCCCCTGTGTAATTACCTTAACAAGCTCCAGCTGTTTTTATTCTCAGAAGGTTTACTCCCTGATATACAGCTGCCTACCCCCTTCGTAAGTGCAGGTCCTAAATGAGCTTTATTCTCTGTTCCCTCACCACAATCCAGATTCTTTTGGGGAGTTACCAGTACAGTAACCATACCAGGAAGTACTTAATTTATTAAGCTACTTTTTCTTAATCTCAGTAGAGATATTTAGTGATAAACAGCTACCTACGCAGCATGTTCATGTCGTTCCTAAATGAGCTTTTATCTCTCTCCCCTCACCACAAATCAGATTCTTCTGAGGAGTTCCCAGTACATTATCCTTTCCCCTGTGTAATTACCTTAACAAGCTCCAGCTGTTTTTATTTTCAGAAGGTTTACTCCCTGATATACAGTTGCCTACCCCCTTCGTAAGTGCAGGTCCTAAATGAGCTTTTTTCTCTGTTCCCTCACCACAATCCAGATTCTTTTGGGGAGTTACCAGTACAGTAACCATACCAGGAAGTACTTAATTTATTAAGCTACTGCTTTTCTTAATCTCAGTGGAGATATTTACTGATAAACAGCTACCTACGCAGCATGTTCATGTCGTTCCTAAATGAGCTTTTATCTCTCTCCCCTCACCACAAATCAGATTCTTCTGAGGAGTTCACAGTACATTATCCTTTCCCCTATGTAACTACCTTAACAAGGTCCAGCTGTTTTTATTCTCAGAAGGTTTACCCCTGATATACAGCTGCCTACCCCCTTCGTAAGTGCAGGTCCTAAATGAGCTTTTTTCTCTGTTCCCTCACCACAGTCCAGATTCTTTTGGGGAGTAAACAGTACAGTAACCATACCAAGAAGTACTAAATTTATTAAGCTACTGCTTTTCTTAATCTCAGTGGAGATATTTACTGATAAACAGCTACCTACGCAGCATGTTCATGTCGTTCCTAAATGAGCTTTTATCTCTCTCCCCTTACCACAAATCAGATTCTTCTGAGGAGTTCCCAGTAAATTATCCTTTCCCCTGTGTAATTACCTTAATAAGCTCCAGCTGTTTTTATTCTCAGAAGGTTTACTCCCTGATATACAGCTGCCTACCCGTTTCGTAAGTGCAGGTCCTAAATGAGCTTTTTTCTCTGTTCCCTCACCACAATCCAGATTCTTTTGGGGAGTTACCAGTACAGTAACCATACCAGGAAGTACTTAATTTATTAAGCTACTGCTTTTCTTAATCACATTGGAGATATTTACTGATAAACAGCTACCTACGCAGCATGTTCATGTCGTTCCTATATGAGCTTTTATCTCTCTCCCCTCACCACAAATCAGATTCTTCTGAGGCGTTCCCAGTACATTATCCTTTCCGCAGTGTAATTACCTTAACAAGCTACAGCTGTTTTCATTCTCACAAGGTTTACTCCCTGACATACAGCTGCCTACCCCCTTCGTAAGTGCAGGTCCTAAATGAGCTTTATTCTCTGTTCCCTCACCACAATCCAGATTCTCTTGGGGAGTTACCAGTACAGTAACCATACCAGGAAGTACTTAATTTATTAAGCTACTGCTTTTCTTAGTCTCAGTGGAGATATTTACTGATAAACAGGTATGTATGCAGCATGTTCATGTCGTTCCTAAATGAGCTTTTATCTCTCTCCCCTCACCACAAATCAGATTCTTCTGAGGAGTTCCAAGTACATTATTCTTTCCCCTGTGTAACTACCTTAACAAGGTCCAGCTGTTTTTATTCTCAGAAGGTTTACTCCCTGATATACTGCTGCCTACCCCCTTCGTAAGTGCAGGTCCTAAATGAGCTTTTTTCTCTGTTCCCTCACCACAGTCCAGATTCTTTTGGGGAGTAAACAGTACAGTAACCATACCAAGAAGTACTAAATTTATTAAGCTACTGCTTTTCTTAATCTCAGTGGAGATATTTACTGATAAATAGCTACCTACGCAGCATGTTCATGTCGTTCCTAAATGAGCTTTTATCTCTCCCCTCACCACAAATCAGATGCTTCTGAGGAGTTCCAGTATATTTTCCTTTCCCCTGTTTAATTACCTTAACAAGCTACGGATGTTTTTATTCTCAGAAGGTTTACTCCCTGATATACAGCTGCCTACCCCCTTCGTAAGTGCTGGTCCTAAAGTAGATTTTTCTCTGTTCCCTCACCACAATCCAGATTCTTTTGAGGAGTTACCACTACAGTATCCATACCAGGAAGTACTTAATTTATTAAGCTACTGCTTTTCTTAATCTCAGTGGAGATATTTACTGATAAACAGCTACGTACGCAGCATGTTCATGTCGTTCCTAAATGAGCTTTTATCTCTCTCCCCTCACCACAAATCAGATTCTTCTGAGGCGTTCCCAGTACATTATCCTTTCCGCAGTGTAATTACCTTAACAAGCTCCAGCTGTTTTCATTCTCACAAGGTTTACTCCCTGACATACAGCTGCCTACCCCCTTCGTAAGTGCAGGTCCTAAATGAGCTTTATTCTCTGTTCCCTCACCACAATCCAGATTCTTTTGGGGAGTTACCAGTACAGTAACCATACCAGGAAGTACTTAATTTATTAAGCTACTGCTTTTCTTAATCTCAGTGGAGATATTTAGTGATAAACAGCTACCTAAGCAGCATGTTCATGTCGTTCCTAAATGAGCTTTTATCTCTCTGCCCTCACGACAAATCTGATTCTTTTGAGGAGTTCCCAGTACATTATCCTTTCCCCTGTGTAATTACCTTAACAATCTCCAGCTGTTTTTATTCTCAGAAGCGATACACCCTGATATACAGCTGCCTACCCCCTTCGTAAGTGCAGGTCCTAAATGAGCTTTTTTCTCTGTTCCCTCACCACAATCCAGATTCTTTTGGGGAGTTACCAGTACAGTAACCATACCAGGAAGTACTTAATTTATTAAGCTACTGCTTTTCTTAATCTCAGTGGAGATATTTACTGATAAACAGCTAACTACGCAGCATGTTCATGTCGTTCGTAAATGAGCTTTTATCTCTCTCCCCTCACCACAAATCAGATTCTTCTGAGGAGTTCCCAGTACATTATCCTTTCCCCTGTGTAATTACCATAACAAGCTCCAGCTGTTTTTATTTTCAGAAGGTTTACTCCCTGATATACAGCTGCCTACCCCCTTCGTAAGTGCAGGTCCTAAATGAGCTTTTTTCTCTGTTCCCTCACCACAATCCAGATTCTTTTGGGGAGTTACCAGTACAGTAACCATACCAGGAAGTACTTAATTTATTAAGCTACTGCTTTTCTTAATCTCAGTGGAGATATTTACTGATAAACAGCTACCTACGCAGCATGTTCATGTCGTTCCTAAATGAGCTTTTATCTCTCTCCCCTCACCACAAATCAGATTCTTCTGAGGAGTTCCCAGTACATTATCCTTTCCCCTGTGTAATTACCTTAACAAGCTCCAGCTGTTTTATTCTCAGAAGGTTTACTCCCTGATATACAGCTGCCTACCCCCTTCGTAAGTGCAGGTCCTAAATGAGCTTATTTCTCTGTTCCCTCACCACAATCCAGATTCTTTTGGGGAGTTACCAGTACAGTAACCATACCAGGAAGTACTTAATTTATTAAGCTACTGCTTTTCTTAATCTCAGTGGAGATATTTACTGATAAACAGCTACCTACGCAGCATGTGCATGTCGTTCCTAAATGAGCTTTTATCTCTCTCCCCTCACCACAAATCAGATTCTTCTGAGGAGTTCCCAGTACATTATCCTTTCCCCTGTGTAATTACCTTAACAAGCTCCAGCTGTTTTTATTCTCAGAAGGTTTACTCCCTGATATACAGCTGCCTACCCCCTTCGTAAGTGGAGGTCCTAAATGAGCTTATTTCTCTGTTCCCTCACCACAATCCAGATTCTTTTGGGGAGTTACCAGTACAGTAACCATACCAGGAAGTACTTAATTTATTAAGCTCCTGCTTTTCTTAGTCTCAGTGGAGATATTTACTGATAAACAGCTACCTACGCAGCATGTTCATGTCGTTCCTAAATGAGCTTTTATCTCTCTCCCCTCACCACAAATCAGATTCTTCTGAGGAGTTCCCAGTACATTATTCTTTCCCCTGTGTAACTACCTTAACAAGCTCCAGCTGTTTTATTCTCGGAATTTTTACTCCCTGATATACAGCTCCCTACCCCCTTCTTAAGTGCAGGTCCTAAATGAGCTTTTTTCTCTGTTCTCTCACCACAATCCAGATTCTTTTGGGGAGTTACCAGTACAGTAACCATACAAAAAAGTACTTAATTTATTAAGCTACTGCTTTTCTTAATCTCAGTGGAGATATTTACTGATACACAGCTACCTACGCAGCATGTTCATGTCATTCCTAAATGAGCATTTATCTCTCTCCCCTCACCACAAATCAGATTCTTCTGAGGAGTTCCCAGTACATTATCCTTTCCCCTGTGTAATTACCTTAACAAGCTCCAGCTGTTTTTATTCTCAGAAGGTTAACTCCCT
>NW_025959228.1:0-33465 GCF_023159225.1 Perognathus longimembris pacificus | reverse complement strand
ATGAACATGCTGCGTAGGTAGCTGTTTATCAGTAAATATCTCCACTGAGATTAAGAAAAGCAGTAGCTTAATAAATTAAGTACTTCCTGGTATGGTTACTCTACTGGTAACTCCCCAAAAGAATCTGGATTGTGGTGATGGAACAGAGAAAAAAGCTCATTTAGGACCTGCACTTACGACGGGGTAGGCAGCTGTATATCAGGGAGTATCCCTTCTGAGAGTAAAAACAGCTGGAGCTTGTTAAGGTACTTACACAGGGGAAAGGATAATGTACTGGCAACTCCAAAGAAGAATCTGATTTGTTGTGAGGGGAGAGAGATGAAAGCTCATTTAGGAACGACATGAACATGCTGCGTAGGTAGCTGTTTATCAGAAAATATCTCCACTGACATTAAGAAAAGCAGTAACTTAATAAATTAAGTACTACCTGGTATGTTTACTGTACTGGTAACTCCCCAAAACAATCTGGATTGTGGTGAGGGAACAGAGAAAAAAGCTCATTTAGGACCTGCACTTACGAAGGGGGTAGTCAGCTGTATATCAGGGAGTATCCCTTCTGAGAATAAAAACAGCTGGAGCTTGTTAAGGTAATTACACAGTGGAAAGGTTAATGTAACTGGGAACTCCTCAGAAGAATCTGATTTGTGGTGAGGGGAGAGAGATAAAAGCTCATTTAGGAACGACATGAACATGCTGCGTAGGTAGCTGTTTATCAGTAAATATCTCCACTGAGATTAAGAAAAGCAGTAGCTTAAAAATTAAGTACTTCCTGGTATGTTTACTGGACTGGTAACTCCCCAAAAGAATCTGGATTGTGGTGAGGGAACCGAGAAAAAAGCTCATTTAGGACCTGCACTTACGAATGGGGTACGCAGCTGTATATCAGGGATTAAACCTTCTGAGAATAAAAACACGTGGAGCTTGTGAAGGTAATTACACAGGGGAAAGGATAATGTACTGGGAACTCCTCAGAAGAATCTAATTTGTGGTGAGGGGAGAGAGATAAAAGCTCATTTAGGAACGACATGTACATGCTGCGTAGGTAGCAGTTTATCAGTAAATACCTCCACTAAGATTAAGAAAACAGCAGCTTAATAAATTAAGTACTTCCTGGTATGGTTACTGTACTGGTAACTCCCAAAAGAATCTTGATTGTGGTGAGGGAACAGAGAAAAAAGCTCATTTTGGACCTGCACGTACCAAGGGGTAGGCAGCTGTATATTAGGGAGTATCCCTTCTGAGAATAAAAACAGCTGGAACTTGTTAAGGAAATTACACAGGGGAAAGGATAATGTACTGGGAACTCCTCAGAAGAATCTAATTTGTGGTAAGGGGAGAGAGATAAAAGCTCATTTAGGAACGACATGAAAATGCTGCATAGGTAGCTGTTTATCAGTAAATATCTCCACTGAGATTAAGAAAAGCAGTAGCTTAATAAATTAAGTACTTCCTGGTATGGTTACTGTACTGGTAACTCCCCAAAAGATCTGGATTGTGGTGAGGGAACAGAAAAAAAATGCACATTTACGACCTGCACTTACGAAGGGGGTAGGCTGCTGTATATCAGGGAGTAAACATTCTGAGGATAAAAAGAGCTGGAGCTTGTTAAGGTAATTACACAGGGGAAAGGATAATGTACTGGGAACTCCTCAGAAGAATCTGATTTGGGGTGAGGGTAGAGAGATAAAAGCTCATTTAGGAACGAAATGAACATGCTGCATAGGTAGATGTTTATCAGTAAATATCTCCACTGAGATTAAGAAAAGCATTAGCTTAATAAATTAAGTACTTCCTGGTATGGTTACTGTACTGGTAACTCCACAAAAGAATCTGGATTGTGGTGAGGGAACAGAGAAAAAAGCTCATTTAGGACCTGCACTTACGAAGCTGGTAGGCAGCTGTATATCAGGGAGTAAACCTTCTGAGAATAAAAGCAGCTGGAGGTTGCTAAGGTAATTAGACTGGGGAAAGGATAATGTACTGGGAACTCCTCAGAAGAATCTGATTTGTGGTGAGGGGAGAGAGATAAAAGCTCATTTAGGAACGACATGAACATGCTGCGTAGGTAGCTGTTTATCAGTAAAATATCTCCACTGAGATTAAGAAAAGCAGTAGCTTAATAAATTAAGTACTTCCTGGTATGGTTACTCTACTGGTAACTCCCGAAAAGAATCTGGATTGTGGTGAGGGAACAGAGAAAAAAGCTCATTTAGGACCTGCACTTACGACGGGGGTAGGCAGCTGTATATCAGGGAGTATCCCTTCTGAGAGTAAAAACAGCTGGAGCTTGTTAAGTTACTTACACAGGGGAAAGGATAATGTACTGGGAACTCCTCAGAAGAATCTGATTTGTGGTGAGGGGAGAGAGATGAAAGCTCATTTAGGAACGACATGAACATGATGCGTAGGTAGCTGTTTATCAGAAAATATCTCCACTGACATTAAGAAAAGCAGTAACTTAATAAATTAAGTACTACCTGGTATGGTTACTGTACTGGTAACTCCCCAAAATAATCTGGATTGTGGTGAGGGAACAGAGAAAAAAGCTCATTTAGGACCTGCACTTACGAAGGGGGTAGGCGCTGTATATCAGGGAGTATCCCCTCTGAGAATAAAAACAGCTGGAGCTTGTTAAGGTAATTACACAGGTGAAAGGTTCATGTACTGGGAACTCCTCAGAAGAATCTGATTTGTGGTTAGGGAAGAGAGATAAAAGCTCATTTAGGAACGACATGAACATGCTGCGTAGGTAGCTGTTTATCAGTAAATATCTCCACTGAGATTAAGAAAAGCAGTAGCTTAATAAATTAAGTACTTCCTGGTATTGTTACTGTACTGGTAACTCCCCAAAAGAATCTGGATTGTGGTGAGGGAACAGAGAAAAAAGCTCATTTAGGACCTGCACTTACGAAGGGGGTAGCCAGCTGTATATCAGGGAGTATCCCTTCTGAGAATAAAAACAGCTGGAGCTTGTTAAGGTAATTCCACAGCGGAAAGGTTAATGTACTGGGAACTCCTCAGAAGAATCTGATTTGTGGTGAGGGGAGAGAGATAAAAGCTCATTTAGGAACGACATGAACATGCTGCGTAGGTAGCTGTTTATCAGTAAATATCTCCACTGAGATTAAGAAAAGCAGTAGCTTAAAAATGTAAGTACTTCCTGGTATGGTTTCTGTACTGGTCAATCCCCAAAAGAATCTGGATTGTGGTGAGGGAAGAGAGAAAAAAGCTCATTTAGGACCTGCACTCACGAAGAGGGAAGGCAGCTGTATATCAGGCAGTAAACCTTCTGAGAATAAAAACAGCTGGAGCTTGTTAAGGTAATTACACAGGGGAAAGGATAATGTACTGGGAACTCCTCAGAAGAATCTGATTTGTGGTGAGGGGAGAGAGATAAGAGCTCATTTAGGAACGACATGAACGTGCTGCGTAGGTCGCTGTTTATCAGTAAATATCTCCACTGAGATTAAGAAAAGCAGTAGCTTAATAAATTTAGTACTTCCTGGTATGGTTACTGTACTGATAACTCCCCAAAAGAATCTGGATTGTGGTGAGGGAACAGAGAAAAAAGCTCATTTAGGACCCTGCACTTACGAAGGGGGTAGGCACCTGTATATCAGGGAGTATGCCTTCTGAGAATAAAAAACAGCTGGAGCTTGTTAAGTTAATTACACAGGGGAAAGGATACTGTACTGGGAACTCCTCAGAAGAATATGATTTGTGGTGAGGAGAGAGAGATAAAAGCTCATTTAGGAACGACATGCAAATGCTACATAGGTAGCTGTTTATCAGTAAATATATCCACTGTGATTAAGAAAAGCAGTAGCTTAATAAATTAAGTACTTCCTGGTATGGTTACTGTACTGGGTAACTCCCCAAAAAAATCTGGATTGTGGTGAGGGAAGAGAGAAAAAACCTCATTTAGGACCTGTACTTACGAAGGGGGTAGGCAGCTGTATATCAGGGATTAAACCTGATGAGAATGAAAACAGCTGGAGCTTGTTAAGGTAATTACACAGGGGAAAGGACAATGTACTGGGAACTACTCAGAAGAATCTGATTTGTGGTGAGGGGAGAGAGATAAAAGCTCATTTAGGAACGACATGAACATGCTGCATAGGTAGCTGTTTATCAGTATATATCTCCACTGAGTTTAAGAAAAGCAGTAGCTTAATAAATTAAGTACTTCCTTTTATGGTTACTGTACTGGTAACTCCCCAAAATAATCTGGATTGTGGTGAGGGAACAGAGAAAAAAGCTCATTAAGGACCTGCACTTACGAAGGGGTTAGGCAGCTGTATATCAGGGAGTATCCCTTCAAAGAATAAAAACAGCTGGAGCTTGTTAAGGTAATTACACAGGGGAAAGGATAATGTACTGGGAACTCCTCAGAAGAATCTGATTGGTGGTGAGGGGAGAGAGATAAAAGCTCATTTAGGAACGACATTAACTTGCTGCGTAGGTAGCTGTTTATCAGTAAATATCTCCACTGAGATTAAGAAAAGCAGTAGCTTAATAAATTAAGTACATTGGTATGGTTACTGTACTGGTAACTCCCCAAAAGAATCTGGATTGTGGTGAGGGAACAGAGAAAAAAGCTCATTTACGACCTGCACTTACGAAGGGGGTAGGCAGCTGTATATCAGGGAGTAAACCTTCTGAGAATAAAAACAGCTGGAGCGTGTTAAGGTAATTACACAGGAGAAAGGATAATGTACTGGGAACTCCTCAGAAGAATCTGAATGGTGATGAGGGGAGAGAGATAAAAGCTCATTTAGGAACGACATGAACATGCTGCGTAGGTAGCTGTTTATCAGTAAATATCTCCACTGAGATTAAGAAAAGCAGTAGCTTAATGAATTAAGTACTTCCTGGTATGGTTACTGTACTGGTAACTCCCCAAAAGAATCTGGATTGTGGTGAGGGAACAGAGAAAAAAGCTCATTTAGGACCTGCACTTACGAAGGGGGTAGGCAGCTGTATCTCAGGGAGTATCCCTTCTGAGAATAAAAACAGCTGGAGCTTGTTAAGGTAATTACACAGGGGAAAGGATAATGTACAGGGAACTACTCAGAAGAATCTGATTTGTGGTGAGGGGAGAGAGATAAAAGCTCATTTAGGAACGACAAGAAAATGCGGCATAGGTAGCTGTTTTTCAGTAAATATCTCCACTGAGCTTAAGAAAAGCAGTATCTTAATAAATTAAGTACTTCCTGGTATGGTTACTGTACTGGTAACTCCCCAAAAGAATCTGGATTGTGGTGAGGGAACAGAGAAAAAAGCTCATTTAGGACATGCACTTACGAAGGGGGTAGGCAGCTGTATATCAGGGAGTAAACCTTCTGAGAATAAAAACAGCTGGAGCTTGTTAAGGTAATTACACAGGGGAAAGGATAATGTACTGGGAACTCCTCAGAAGAATCTGATTTGTGGTGAGGGGAGAGAGATAAAAGCTCATTTAGGAACGACATGAACATGGTGCATAGGTAGCTGTTTATCAGTAAATATCTCCACTGAGATTAAGAAAAGAAGTAGCTTAATAAATTAAGTACTTCCTGGTATGGTTACAGTACTGGTAACTCCCCAAAAGAATCTGGATTGTGGTGAGGGAACAGAGAAAAAAGCTCATTTAGGACCTGTACTTACGAAGGGGGTAGGAAGCAGTATATCAGGGAGTGAACCTACTGAGAATAAAAACACCTGGAGCTTGTTAAGGTAATTACACAGGGGAAATGATAATGTACTGGGAACCTCCTCAGAAGAATCTGATTTGTGGTGAGGGGAGAGAGATAAAAGCTCATTTAGGAACGACATTAACATGCTGCGTAGGTAGCTGTTTATCAGTAAATACCTCCAATGAGATTAAGAAAAGCAGTAGCTTAATAAATTAAGTACTTCCTGTTATGGTTACAGTACTGGTAACTCCCCAAAAGAATCTGGATTGTGGTTAGGGAATAGAGAAAAAAGCTCATTTAGGACCTGCACTTACGAAGTGGGTAGGCAGCTGTATATCAGGGAGTATCCCTTCTGAGAACAAAAACATCTGGAGCTTATTAAGGAAATTACACAGGGGTAAGGATAATTGACTGGGAACTCCTCAGAAGAATCTGATTTGTGGTGAGGGGAGAGAGATAAAAGCTCATTTAGGAACGACATGAACATGCTGCATAGGTAGCTGTTTATCAGTAAATATCTCCACTGATTAAGAAAAGCAGTCGATTAATAAATTAAGTACTTCCTGGTATGGTTTCTGTACTGGTAACTCCCCAAAAGCATCTGGATTGTGGTGAGGGAACAGAGATTAAAGCTCATTTAGGACCTGCACTTTCGAAGAGGGTATGGAGCTGTATATCAGGGAGTATCCCTTCTGAGAATAAAAACAGCTGTAGCTTGTTAAGGTAATTACACATGGGGAAAGGATAATGTATTGGGAACTCCTCAGAAGAATCTGATTTGTGGTGAGGGGAGAGAGATAAAAGCTCATTTAGGAACGGCATGAAAATGCTGCGTAGGTAGCTGTTTATCAGTAAATATCTCCACTGAGATTAAGAAACCAGTAGCTTAATAAATTAAGTACTTCCTTGTATGGTTACTGTACTGGTAACTCCCCAAAAGAATCTGGATTGTAGTGAGGGAACAGAGAAAAATGCTCATTTAGGACCTGCACTTACGAAGGGTGTAGGCAGCTGTATATCAGGGAGTATCCCTTCTGAGAAAAAAAACTGATGGAGCTTGTTAAGGCAATTACACAGGTTTAAGGATAATGTACTGGGAACTCCTCAGAAGAATATGATTTGTGGTGAGGGGAGAGAGATAAAAGCTCATTTTGGAACGACATGAAAATGCTGCGTAGGTAGCTGTTTATCAGTAAATATCTCCATTGAGATTAAGAAAAGCAGAAGCTTAATAAATTAAGTACTTCCTGGTATGGTTACTGTACTGGTAACTCCCCAAAAGAATCTGGATTGTGGTGAGGGAACAGAGAAAAAAGCTCATTTAGGACCTGCACTTACGAAGGTGGTAGGCAGCTGTATATCAGGGAGTATCCCTTCTGAGAATACAAACAGCTGGAGATTGTTAAGGTAATTACACAGGGGAAAGGATAATGTGGTGGGAACTCCTCAGAAGAATCTGATTTGTGGTGAGGGGAGAGAGATAAAAGCTCATTTAGGAACGACAGGAACATGCTGCATAGGTAGCTGTTTATCAGTAAATATCTCCACTGAGATTAAGAAAAGCAGTAGCTTAATAAATTAAGTACTTCCTGGTATGATTACAGTACTGGTAACTCCCCAAAAGAATCTGGATTGTGGTGAGGGAACAGAGAAAAAAGCTCATTTAGGACCTGCACTTACGAAGGGGTTAGGCAGCTGTATATCAGGGAGTAAACCTTCTGAGAATAAAAACAGCTGGAGCTTGTTAAGCTAATTACACAGGGGAAAGAATAATGTACTGGGAATTCCTCAGAAGAATCTGATTTGTGGTGAGGGGAGAGAGATAAAAGCTCATTTAGGAACGACATGAACATGCTTCGTAGGTAGCTGCTTATCAGTAAATATCTCCACTGAGATTAAGAAAAGCAGTAGCTTAATAAATTAAGTACTTCCTGGTATGGTTACTGTACTGGTAACTCCCCAAAAGAATCTGGATTGTGGTGAGGGAACAGAGAAAAAAGCTCATTTAGGACCTGCACTTACGAAGGGGGGAGGGAGCTGTATATCAGGGAGTAAACCTTCTCAGAATAAAAACAGCTGGAGCTTGTTAAGGTAATTACACAGGGGAAAGGATAATGTACTTGGAACTCCTCAGAAGAATCTGATTTGTGGTGAGGGGAGAGAGATAAAATCTCATTTAGGAACGTCATGAACATGCTGCGTAGGTAGCTGTTTATCAGTAAATATCTCCACTGAGATTAAGAAAAGCAGTAGCTTAATAAATTAAGTACTTCCTGGTATGGTGACTGTACTGGCAACTCTCTAAAAGAATCTGGATTGTGGTGAGGGAACAGAGAAAAAAGCTCATTTAGGACCTGCACTTACGAAGGGGGTAGGCAGCTGTATATCAGGGAGTAAACCCTCTGAAAATACAAACAGCTGGAGCTTGTTAAGGTAATTACACAGGGGAAAGGATAATGTACTGGGAACAACTCAGAAGAATCTTATTTGTGGTGAGAGAGATAAAAGCTCATTTAGGAACGACATGAACATGCTGCGTAGGTAGCTGTTTATCAGTAAATATCTCCACTGAGATTGAGAAAAGCAGTAGCTTAATAATTTAAATACTTCCTGGTATGGTTACTATACTGGTAACTCCCCAAAAGAATCTGGATTGTCGTGAGGGAACAGAGAAAAAAGCTCATTTAGGACCTGCACTTACGAAGGGGGTATTCAGCAGTATATCAGGGGAGTATCCCTTCTGAGAATAAAAACAGCTGGAGCATGTTAAGGTAATTACACAGGGGAAAGGATAATGTACTGGGACCTCCTCAGAAGAATCTGATTTGTGGTGAGGGGAGAGAGATAAAAGCTCATTTAGGAACGACATGAACATGCTGCGTAGGTAGCTGTTCATCATTAAACATCTCCACTGCGATTAAGAAAAGAAGTAGCTTAATAAATTAAGTACTTCCTGGTATGGTTGCTGTACTGGTAACTCTCCAAAAGAATCTGGATTGTGGTGAGGGAACAGAGAAAAAAGCACATGTAAGACTTGCACTTACGAAGGGGGTAGGCAGCTGTATATCAGGGAGTAAACCTTCTGAGAATAAAAACAGCTGGAGCTTGTTAAGGTAATTACACAGGGGAAAGGATAATGTACTGGGAACTCCTCAGAAGAATCTGATTTGTGGTGAGGGGAGAGAGATAAAATCTCATTTAGGAACGACATGAACATGCTGCATAGGTAGCTGATTATCAGTAAATATCTCCACTGAGATTAAGAAAAGCAGTAGCTTAATAAATTAAGTACTTCCTGGTATGGTTACTGTACTGGTAACTCCCCAAAAGAATCTGGATTGTGGTGAGGGAACAGAGAAAAAAGCTCATTTAGGACCTGCACTTACGAAGGGGGTAGGCAGCTGTATATCAGGGAGTATCCCTTCTGAGAATAAAAACAGCTGGAGCTTGTTAAGGTAATTACACAGGGGAAAGGATAATGTACTGGGAACTCCTCAGAAGAATCTGATTTGTGGTGAGGGGAGAGAGATAAAAGTTCATTTAAGAACGACATGAACATATTGCGTAGGTAGCTGTTTATCAGTAAATATCTCCACTGAGATTAAGAAAAGCAGTAGCTTAATAATTAAGTACTTCCTGGTATGGTTACTGTACTGGTAACTCTCCAAAAGAATCTGGATTGTGGTGAGGGAACAGAGAAAAAAGCACATTTAAGACTTGCACTTACGAAGGGGGTAGGCAGCTGTATATCAGGGAGTAAACCTTCTGAGAATAAAAACAGCTGGAGCTTGTTAAAGTAATTACACAGGGGAAAGGATAATGTACTGGGAACTCCTCAGAAGAATCTGATTTGTGGTGAGGGGAGAGAGATAAAATCTCATTTAGGAACGACATGAACATGCTGCATAGGTAGCTGATTATCAGTAAATATCTCCACTGAGATTAAGAAAAGCAGTAGCTTAATAAATTAAGTACTTCCTGGTATGGTTACTGTACTGGTAACTCTCCAAAAGAATCTGGATTGTGGTGAGGGAACAGAGAAAAAAGCACATTTAAGACTTGCACTTACGAAGGGGGTAGGCAGCTGTATATCAGGGAGTAAACCTTCTGAGAATAAAAACAGCTGGAGCTTGTTAAGGTAATTACACAGGGGAAAGGATAATGTACTGGGAACTCCTCAGAAGAATCTGATTTGTGGTGAGGGGAGAGAGATAAAAGCTCATTTAGGATCGATATGAACATGCTGCATAGGTAGCTGTTTATCAGTAAATATCTCCACTGAGATTAAGAAAAGCAGTAGATTAATAAATTAAGTACTTCCTGATATAGTTACTGTACTGGTAACTCCCCAAATGAATCTGGATTGTGGTGAGGGAACAGAGAAAAAAGCTCATTTAGGACCTGCACTTACGAAGGGGGTAGGCAGCTGTATATCAGGGAGTAAACCTTCTGAAAATACAAACAGCTGGAGCTTGTTAAGGTAATTACACAGGGGAAAGGATAATGTACTGGGAACAACTCAGAAGAATCTTATTTGTGGTGAGAGAGATAAAAGCTCATTAGGAACGACATGAACATGCTGCGTAGGTAGCTGTTTATCAGTAAATATCTCCACTGAGATTGAGAAAAGCAGTAGCTTAATAATTTAAATACTTCCTGGTATGGTTACTATACTGGTAACTCCCCAAAAGAATCTGGATTGTCGTGAGGGAACAGAGAAAAAAGCTCATTTAGGACCTGCACTTACGAAGGGGGTATTCAGCAGTATATCAGGGAGTATCCCTTCTGAGAATAAAAACAGCTGGAGCATGTTAAGGTAATTACACAGGGGAAAGGATAATGTACTGGGACCTCCTCAGAAGAATCTGATTTGTGGTGAGGGGAGAGAGATAAAAGCTCATTTAGGAACGACATGAACATGCTGCGTAGGTAGCTGTTCATCATTAAACATCTCCACTGCGATTAAGAAAAGAAGTAGCTTAATAAATTAAGTACTTCCTGGTATGGTTGCTGTACTGGTAACTCTCCAAAAGAATCTGGATTGTGGTGAGGGAACAGAGAAAAAAGCACATGTAAGACTTGCACTTACGAAGGGGGTAGGCAGCTGTATATCAGGGAGTAAACCTTCTGAGAATAAAAACAGCTGGAGCTTGTTAAGGTAATTACACAGGGGAAAGGATAATGTACTGGAACTCCTCAGAAGAATCTGATTTGTGGTGAGGGGAGAGAGATAAAATCTCATTTAGGAACGACATGAACATGCTGCATAGGTAGCTGATTATCAGTAAATATCTCCACTGAGATTAAGAAAAGCAGTAGCTTAATAAATTAAGTACTTCCTGGTATGGTTACTGTACTGGTAACTCCCCAAAAGAATCTGGATTGTGGTGAGGGAACAGAGAAAAAAGCTCATTTAGGACCTGCACTTACGAAGGGGGTAGGCAGCTGTATATCAGGGAGTATCCCTTCTGAGAATAAAAACAGCTGGAGCTTGTTAAGGTAATTACACAGGGGAAAGGATAATGTACTGGGAACTCCTCAGAAGAATCTGATTTGTGGTGAGGGGAGAGAGATAAAAGTTCATTTAAGAACGACATGAACATATTGCGTAGGTAGCTGTTTATCAGTAAATATCTCCACTGAGATTAAGAAAAGCAGTAGCTTAATAAATTAAGTACTTCCTGGTATGGTTACTGTACTGGTAACTCTCCAAAAGAATCTGGATTGTGGTGAGGGAACAGAGAAAAAAAGCACATTTAAGACTTGCACTTACGAAGGGGGTAGGCAGCTGTATATCAGGGAGTAAACCTTCTGAGAATAAAAACAGCTGGAGCTTGTTAAAGTAATTACACAGGGGAAAGGATAATGTACTGGGAACTCCTCAGAAGAATCTGATTTGTGGTGAGGGGAGAGAGATAAAATCTCATTTAGGAACGACATGAACATGCTGCATAGGTAGCTGATTATCAGTAAATATCTCCACTGAGATTAAGAAAAGCAGTAGCTTAATAAATTAAGTACTTCCTGGTATGGTTACTGTACTGGTAACTCTCCAAAAGAATCTGGATTGTGGTGAGGGAACAGAGAAAAAAGCACATTTAAGACTTGCACTTACGAAGGGGGTAGGCAGCTGTATATCAGGGAGTAAACCTTCTGAGAATAAAAACAGCTGGAGCTTGTTAAGGTAATTACACAGGGGAAAGGATAATGTACTGGGAACTCCTCAGAAGAATCTGATTTGTGGTGAGGGGAGAGAGATAAAAGCTCATTTAGGATCGATATGAACATGCTGCATAGGTAGCTGTTTATCAGTAAATATCTCCACTGAGATTAAGAAAAGCAGTAGATTAATAAATTAAGTACTTCCTGATATAGTTACTGTACTGGTAACTCCCCAAATGAATCTGGATTGTGGGTGAGGGGAACAGAGAAAAAAGCTCATTTAGGACCTGCACTTACGAAGGGGGTAGGCAGCTGTATATCAGGGAGTATCCCTTCTGAGAATAAAAACAGCTGGAGCTTGTTAAGGTAATTACACAGGGGAAAGGATAATGTACTGGGAACTGCTCAGAAGAATCTGGATTTGTGGTGAGGGGAGAGATATAAAAGCTCATTTAGGAACGACATGAACACGCTGCGTAGGTAGCTGTTTGTCAGTAAATATCTCCACTGAGATTAAGAAAAGCAGTAGCGTCTTCCGGGGAAGACGGCGGAGGAGCAGGTTGAGCCCTGCAGGGCTCCCTCCGATATCGTAGTTTTCTCACCTCATAGAAACTGTTTCTCTGAGAAAGACAGCCAATGTAAGTTCTAACAGTACAGGGATTCTGAACAGGAAGGGAAAATTGACTTTGCTGGTCTGAAAACACAGTTTTGAGCTCTGGGAGGTGTCTGCCGCTGCGCCAGCGCCGTCTCTGGCACAGTGCCAGGCACAGCCCCCCAGCACTCCGCGCAGCTAAAGCGAGAAATACTCCAGACGGCAGCCGAGCACGGAGGACCTGACATCGCAGAGACAGCGTGAGTACCCCCGGCAAAAAAAAAAAATTAAAATTATTCTCGCTTGTGCCTACAGTCCAGCTTCTGGAAGGCACCCCTGTCCCCACCGCCAGAGCAAAGCGCCATCTTTGCCACTGGCATAGGGTCAGACCCGACTGGAACTGAAGCGGACCTGGGGAAAGCGAGGCCAAAAAAGCCATCTTTGAAAAGGGCAGGAGGGGCGGAATCAGTGAGAACCAGCTACGCCCAGAAGAACGCCCCCTGCCCTGGCGGGAGGGGAGTCCGGGGATTATCCAGAGATGCCCCGCCCTGCCCGCCGGAACTTCTAAACTTAAAGCAAAAGCTGGGAGCAGCTACCACGGGCACGGAAACAACAGAAGGAGGAACAAACAGTTCCGGGGACAGCTAAACGGTCCCGTTCACAGAGGAAACTAATTCCCAGCCCAAAACGGAGCTGCATTCCATAGCTACCTATGCCAAAGAGGCCTCCTCCTTCAGGCAAGCAACTCTTAGTGGAGCAAAACAGGCCAGAGGCTCCACGCTCTGCTGAGTTCACAGTCTAGTCAAGTCCAGGCATCAAAGGCAGCGGCCCCCACAGCAGACAGAGGAGCCACAGTTCCTGTGACTGCCCACGTCCCCATCGACAGAGGACGCCCAAGGCCTGCCTGCAAGCTGTGCGAACCTCAGAGACCCACGATTGCACCAACAGGGGAGAAGGTCAGAACAGATCCACCCCTTGCCAACTGAAATCAAGTCAAACCAGCCAATCAGGAAAATAGACTGCAGTCCATTGCAGGGAAACCAGAGACTGGTTTCTTTTTCTTTTCAAACATTTTTTTTAACTTTTCTTTTAAATTTTCTTTTAAATTTTTTCACACCTGAAACATCATTGGCTGTTTTTTTTTTGTTTTTTTTGTTTTTTTTGTTTGTTTTCCATTTTTACTGGTTTGTTTATCAAGTTTTTTTTTGTTTTTGTTTATTGCTTGGGTTGTCCCTTTTCTGTTATTTTCCTTTTTATTTACTTATGCTTCCTTGTTAAATATTTTTCTCTGTTTTGTGTATCTGTCTTCCAGTATTTTTACTTCATTTCTCTCGTTGCGTCCTCTTCCTTTAAAAATTACTTTCCTATAAATAACACCTACACCCTTTTCTGCTAACTCTCCAGTGTCTGTCATTTTATCAATGTGCTTTCTACTGATTCTACTCTTCTCCACATTTCCACGTCATTGAAACTAAACCAAAATCACCACCACCCCCCCCAATACACTTTACTCTATTCTCTTTACTACCTCCAACTTACCCTCCTGACTTACTGCCTGGACCTCCAGGCTCCATTGACTCCTGGTTATTGGATAGAGGATATCCCAGCTTAATACGAGTGAATCAAAGGGGTTCATAGAGAAAGCCAGTCCTAAAAGAACTTAATATAAAAACAAGAATTGCGTATAAGGTTGTAACAGTAAATAAGTAACTACTGAATACAGGGCCCAGGATCAGATGTTATATTGAAATTGTATTCTTTAGGAACACCAAATCTAACTTTATAGACAGGTATACAAGTTATCTGTATATAATTGTGAAATTGTAAGATTTTACACAACAGTGCTTGGTAAGGGCTGCTTTGGGTCTTAAACAGTGCTCACAGGTGCTGGTAGACTGGCATTCCCAATTCAAATGGGCAGAAGAAACACAAGAAAGATGGCAAATAATGAAGTCTTATCCCCCACCCAAAACAAGCAGGAAGCAGAGCAGTCAATCAAAAACATAGAAGAAAACCCCCAAAATGCTCTACAAAGTTTACTGATAAACATGATAAATGAAAAGTTTGAATCTCTTCAGTCAATTATGTTAGAGCGTGAGGAGGCAAAGCAAAAATTAATGGAGAATTTCATGGCATCCACAAATAGAAAGATAAGTGAGCTTCAAGAGTCAAATGAAAAGATAGCTACCCAACTTAAAGATTTGAGAGACAACACTCAAAACCAAAGTAATGAAGTTAATGAAGTAAAGAAGTCCATACAGGACCTAAGAAATGACATGGAAATCATCAGGAAAGACCAGTCAGAAGGAAAAGAGATTCGAAATCAAGTAGCTAGCCTACAGTCCCGACTAACTGAAGCAGAGGATCGAATCTCAGGAGCTGAAGATTCCTTAGATTCTATGGAGAAAGATCAAAAATCAATACAAATCCAGTCCAAGCAATAAAACAGATCGCTACAGGAGATTCAAGACACAATCAGGAAGCCCAATTTAAGGATAATAGGTATTGAGGAAAACTTGGAGAAAGAGGTTAATGGGATAGGCAACGTATTTAACAGAATATTAGCTGAGAACTTCCCAAACATCCAGAAGGAAAGGGCTATACAGATACAAGAAGCATTTAGAACCCCAAATCGACCAGACCAGAATAGGACTTCCCACCGAAACATTGTGATCAAAACAGCTTCAGCAGAGTGCAAGGAAAAAATACTCAAAGCTGTTAGGGCAAAGAAAACAATCACATATAAAGGAAAAGCAATCAGAATTACCCCGGACTTCTCAGCAGAGACCATGAAAGCAAGGAGAGCCTGGAATGAAGTATACCAAACTCTAAATAAAAATAACTACAACCAAGAATTCTGTACCCCGCCAAACTCTCCTTCATAGCCGAAGGTCAAACAAAAGTCTTCCACAATAAGGAAAAACTGAAACAATATATCTCCACCAAACCAGCTTTACACAAAATCCTTAAAGATGTACTATACAGGGAAAATAAATCAAGATCCCAACACAGACAGAGAAATGAACCCTAATTAGTAAACACTAGATCAAGAAATGGGAAGACACAGCTTTAAACAAGACAGTGATAATGAAAGGAACAAACGATCACCTCTCAATCCTAACTGTCAACATTAATGGACTTAATTCTCCAATCAAACGACATAGGCTCATAACTTGGATCAAAAATCAAGATCCATCTTTCTGCTGCCTCCAAGAGACACATCTATCCAGCAAAAGTAAACATCTTCTAAAAGTGAAAGGCTGGAAACAAATCTATCAAGCAAATGGCCCCCATAAGCAGGCTGGAGTTGCAATCCTAGTATCAGACAAAATTGACTTCAAATTAAAAAAGGTAAGAAGAGACAAAGATGGTTACTACATACTAGTAAAAGAATCTCTCCAACAGGAAGAAATAACCATTCTAAACATCTACATGCCAAATGCAGGAGCACCCAACTTCATCAAACAAACACTACTGGCTCTAAAAACATTCATAGACCCAAACACAATGATAGTGGGGGACTTTAACACTCCACTATCACCTCTGGACAGATCAACACGCCAAAAACTGAACAAAGAAACCACAGAACTAAACAATTGCATAGACCAACTAGACTTAATCGACATCTACAGAATATTCCACCCAGCAAGGACAGAATACACATTCTTTTCGGCAGCACACAGAACATTCTCCAAAATAGATCACATCTTAGGGCACAAAGAAAATCTGTACAAATTCAGAAGTATCAAAATCATTCCCTGCATTCTTCCAGACCACAATGGAATAAAATTAGAGCTCAACTCATTCAGCCACCACAGAAAATCCCACAATTCATGGAGACTAAAGAACACACTGCTGAACCATCAGTGGATCATTGAAGAAATTAAAACAGAAATTCAAATGTTTATGGACTTCAACCAAGTTGAGGGCACAAAGTACCAGCTCCTTTGGGACACAGCAAAGGCAGTACTCAGAGGAAAATTTATATCTCTGAGTACATACATCAACAAACTGGAGAAACAGCAACTCAGTAATTTAAGGAAGCACCTTAATTTTCTGGAGAGAGAACAGCAAGCCAAACCCCAAGTCAATAGACGGAAGCAAATAATTAAAATCAAATCAGAATTAAATCAATTAGAGACGAAAAAAAACCATCGAAAGAATCAACAAAACAAAGAGTTGGTTCTTTGAAAAATCAAGAAGATAGACAGACCCCTGGCAAACCTGACCAAAGAACGAAGGCAGCACACTCAAATAAACAAGATAAGAGATGAAACAGGTAGCATCACCACAGAAATAACCGAAATTCAGAAAATAATAAGGGACTATTTTGCAAACCTTTATGCCAACAAATTCGAGAACTTGGAAGAAATGGATGATTTCCTAGAAAAATTGATACCCCCAAACTCAACTATGAAGACTTAAACCTTCTAAACAGACCCATATCCAGTATTGAAATAGAAACAGCAATAAATGATCTCCCATCCAAGAAAAGCCCAGGTACAGATGGATTCACCGCAGAATTCTACAAGGCCTTCAAAACAGAACTCACTCCAATATTTCTCAAACTCTTCAATGAAATTGAAAGAGAACGTTCACTGCCAGACTCACTTTATGAAGCCAGTATAACCCTCATCCCAAAACCAGGCAGAGACTCATCACGGAAAGAGGACTACAGACCAATCTCCCTGATGAACATAGATGCAAAAATTCTCAACAAAATTCTGGCCAATCGACTTCAACAGGTCATCAAAAAAATCATACACCACGATCAAACTGGATTCATCCCAGGGATGCAAAGCTGGTTTAATATACGCAAGTCAATTAATGTAATCCACCACATCAACCGGAGCAAGGTAAAGAACCACATGGTTTATCGCTGGATGCGGAAAAAGCGTTCGATAAAATCCAGCACCCATTTATGCTAAAAGCCCTGGAAAAACTGGGATTCCAGGGAACATTCCTGAATATAATCAAGGCAGTTTATGACAAACCAACAGCAAGCATAACTCTAAATGTTGAAAAACTAAAGCCATTCCCTTTAAATCAGGAACAAGGCAGGGATGTCCACTCTCTCCCTGCTCTTCAACATAGTACTAGAATTCCTAGCCAGAGCAATTAGGCAAGAAGAGAATATAAAGGGGATCCAAATAGGAAAAGATGAAGTTAAACTTTCTCTCTTCGCAGATGACATGATCCTATACCTAAAGAATCCCATAGACTCTACCCCCAAGCTACTAGAGCTGATACAAAACTTTGGCAAAGTTGCAGGATATAAAATAAACCTTCAAAAATCAATGGCCTTTCTCTATGCTAACAACCCGAAGACCGAGGCTGAAGTCAGGAAAGCAACTCCTTTTGCAATAGCCCCCCAAAATATAAAATACCTAGGAATAACCTTAACCAAAGAAGTGAAAGACCTCTTTGAAGAGAACTTTAAAAGCTTGAAAAATGAAATTAAGTCAGAACTAAGAAAATGGAAAAACCTCCCATGCTCCTGGATTGGGAGGATTAATGTAATCAAAATGGCAATATTGCCAAAGGCTATCTACAAATTCAATGCAATACCCATTAATATCCCAACACCATTCTTTAATGAAATAGGGGGAAGCAATCCAGGAATTCATATGGAACAATAGAAGACCTAGAATAGCAAAAACACTCCTAAGCAGAAAGAACAGTGCTGGAGGAATTACAATACCCAACTTCAAGCTGTATTATAAAGCTATAGTAATAAAAACAGCTTGGTATTGGCACCGGAACAGGCCTGAAGACCAATGGAACAGAATTGAAGACCCAGAATTAAACCACAGAACTATGCCTACTTAATCTTTGATAAAGGAGCTAAAACAATAGTATGGAAGAAAGATAGCCTCTTTAACAAGTGGTGCTGGCAAAACTGGCTCAACACATGCAACAAACTAAAACTAGATCCTTATATATCACCCTGCACCAAAATCAATTCCAAATGGATTAAAGACCTTGAAATCAAAACAGGCACCCTGAAGACACTAAAGGAAGGAGTAGGAGAAACACTTGGGCTCCTTGGCACAGGACAGAACTTCCTTAACAAAGACCCCCTGAAAGGCTACAAATCAAAGAAAGTTTGGACAAATGGGACTGCATCAAACTCCAGAGCTTCTGCACGGCAAAGGACATAGCTCTCAAGATAAACAGAAAGCCCACAGACTGGGAGAAAATCTTTACCGGACATTCAACAGACAAAGGCCTCATCTCTAAAATATATGCAGAACTAAAAAAATTACCTTCTTCCAAAACAAAACTGCAAAGAACCAATAGCCCCCTCATCAAGTGGGCAAAAGACTTACAAAGAAACTTCTCTGATGAGGAAATGAGAATGGCCAATAGTCATATGAAAAAATGCTCTACATCACTGGCCATAAAGGAAATGCAAATCAAAACAACATTGAGATTCCATCTCACCCCAGCAAGAATGTCATATATCAAGAAAACTAATAATAACAATTGTTGGAGGGGATGTGGCCAAAAAGGGAACCCTACTTCATTGTTGGTGGGAATGTAAACTGGTTCAGCCACTCTGGCAAGCAGTATGGAGATTCCTCAGAAGGCTCAATATAGAACTCCCCTATGACCCAGCAGCTCCACTGTTGGGTATCTATCCAAAAGCCCACAAACAAAATCACAGTAATGCCACCAGCACAACAATGTTCATCGCAGCACAATTTGTCACAGCGAGAAGCTGGAACCAACCCAGATGCCCCTCCATAGATGAATGGATCAGGAAAGTGATACATGTACCCATGGAAATTTTATGCCTCTATCAGAAAGAATGACATTGTTCCATTTGTAAGGAAATGGAAGAACTTGGAAAAAGTTATACTAAGTGAAGTGAGCCAGACCCAAAGAAACATGGACTCTATGGCCTCCCTTATTGGGAACAATGAGTACAGGTTTAGGCAAGCCATAGCAGAGCATCACAAGGCCCAATAGCTATACCCTTAAAAACACATAAGATGATACTAAATGAAATGAACTCCATGTTACGGAAACAAGTGATATATCACAGTTGTAACTACTTTCAACGTCCTATGTGTATGTGTAGTTTCTATTATTGATAATGTTTTGTATCACCTTCCTATGTTTGTACCTACACTATCTCTGTAATCTTATCTGAGTATATTGGAAACCGTGTTTACTGGTATTGGAAGTAGGGAATTCAAAGGGAATACCAAAATCGTGAGACACAGGGTAAAAAAAGAGAAATAACTACAAAAGCAATACTTGCAAAACTCTTTGGTGTAAGTGAACTGAACAATTGGGGGGGGGGAGGGAAAGGGGGGGGAGGGAGGGGGGTATGAGGGACAAGGCAACAAACAGTACAAGAAATGTATCCAATGCCCAACGCATGATACTGTAACCTCTCTGTACGTCAGTTTGATAATAAAAATTTGAGAAAAAAAAAACAACGAAAAGCAGTAGCTTAATAAATTAAGTACTTCCTGGTATGGTTATTGTACTGGTAACTCCCCAAAAGAATCTGGATTGTGGTGAGGGAACAGAGAAAAAAGCTCATTTAGGACCTACTCTTACGAAGGGAGTAGGCAGCTGTATATCAGGGAGTATCGCTTCTGAGAATAAAAAGAGCTGGAGCTTGTTAAGGTAATTACACAGGGGAAAGGATAATGTACTGGGGAACTCCTCAGAAGAATCTGATTTGTGGTGAGGGGAGAGAGATAAAAGCTCATTTAGGAACGACATGAACATGCTGCGTAGGAAGGTGTTTATCAGTAAATTTCTCCACTGAGATTAAGAAAAGCAGTAGCTTAATAAATTAAGTACTTCCTGGTATGGTTACTGTACTGGTAACTCCCCAAAAGAATCTGGATTGTGGTGAGGGAGCCGAGAAAAAAGCACATTTGGGACCTGCACTTACGAAGGGGGTAGGCAGCTGTATATCAGGGAGTATCCCTTCTGAGAATAAAAACAGCTGGAGCTTCTTAAGGTAATTAAACAGGGGAAAGGATAATGTGCTGGGAAACTCCTCAGAAAAATCTGATTTGTGGTGAGGGGAGAGAGATAAAAGGTCATTTAGGAACGACATGAACATGCTGCGTAGGTAGCTGTTTATCAGTAAATATCTCCACTGAGATTAAGAAAAGCAGTAGCTTAATAAATTAAGTACTTCCTGGTATGGTTACTGTACTGGTAAACTCCCCAAAAGAATCTGGATTGTGGTGAGGGAACAGAGAAAAAAGCTCATTTAAGACCTGCACTTACAAAGGGGGTAGGCAGCTGTATATCAGGGGAGTATCCCTTCTGAGAATAAAAACAGCTGGAGCTTGGTAAGGTAATTACACAGGGGAAAGGATAATGTACTGGGAACTCCTCAGAAGAATCTGATTTGTGGTGAGGGGAGAGAGATAAAAGCTCATTTAGGATTGACATGAACATGCTATGTAGGTAGCTGTTTATCAGTAAATATCTCCACTGAGATTAAGAAAAGCAGTAGCTTAATAAATTAAGTACTTCCTGGTATGGTTACTGTACTGGTAAATCCTCAAAAGAATCTGAATGGTGGTGAGGGAACAGAGAAAAAAGCTCATTTATGACCTGCACTTATTAAGGGGGTAGGCAGCTGTATATCAGGGAGTATCCCTTCTGAGAATAAAAAACAGCTGGAACTTGTTAAGGTAATTACACAGGGGAAAGGATAATGTACTGGGAACTCCTCAGAAGAATCTCATTTGTGGTGAGGGGAGAGAGATAAAAGCTCGTTTAGGAACGACATGAACATGCTGCGTAGGTAGCTGTTTATCAGTAAATGTCTCCACTGAGATTAAGAAAAGCAGTAGCTTAATAAATTAAGTACTTCCTGGTATGGTTACTGTACTGGTAACTCCCCAAAAGAATCTGGATTGTGGTGAGGGAACATTGAAAAAAGCTCATTGAGCACCTGAACTTACGAAGGGGGTAGGCAGCTGTATATCAGGGAGTAAATCTTCTGAGAAAAAAAACAGCTGGAGCTTGTTAAAGTAATTACACAGGGGAAAGGATAATGTACTAGGAACTCCTCAGAAGAATCTGATTTGTGGTGAGGGGAGAGAGATAAAAGCTCATTTAGGAACGACATAAACATGCTGCGTAGGGTAGCTGTTTATCAGTAAATATCTCAACTGAGATTAAGAAAAGCAGTAGCTTAATAAATTAAGTACTTCCTGGTATGGTTACTGTACTGTAACTCCCCAAAAGAATCTGGATAGTGGTGAGGGAACAGAGAAAAAAGCTCATTTAGGACCTGCACTTACGAAGGGGGTAGGCAGCTGTATATCAGGGGAGTATCGGTTCTGAGAATAAAAACAGCTGGAGCTTGTTAAGGTAATTACAAAGGGGAAAGGATAATGTACTGGGAACTCCTCAGAAGAATCTGATTTGTGGTGAGCGGGAGGAGAGATAAAAGCTCATTTAGGAACGACATGAACATGCTGCATAGGTAGCTGTTTATCAGTAAATATCTCCACTGAGATTAAGAAAAGCAGTAGCTTAATAAATTAAGTACTTCCTGGTATGGTTACTGTACTGGTAACTCCCCCAAAAGAATCTGGATTGTGGTGAGGGAACAGAGAAAAAAGCTCATTTAGGACCTGAACTTACGAAGGGGGCAGGCAGCTGTATATCAGGGAGTAAACCTTCTGAGAAAAAAACAGCTGGAGATTGTTAAGGTAATTACACAGGGGAAAGGATAATGTACTAGGAACTCCTCAGAAGAATCTGATTTCTGGTGAGGGGAGAGAGATAAAAGCTCATTTAGGAACGACATGAACATGCTGCGTAGGTAGCTGTTTATCAGTAAATATCTCAACTGAGATTAAGAAAAGCAGTAGATAATAAATTAAGTACTTCCTGGTATGGTTACTGTACAGGTAACTCACCAAAAGAATCTGGATAGTGGTGAGGGAACAGAGAAAAAAGCTCATTTAGGACATGCACTTACGAAGGGGGTAGGCAGCTGTATATCAGGGAGTCTCCCTTCTGAGAATAAAAACAGCTGGAGCTTGTTAAGGTAATTACACAGGGGAAAGGATAATGTACTGGGAATTCCTCAGAAGAATCTGATTTGTGGTGAGGGGAGAGAGAAAAAAGCTCATTTAGGAACGACATGAACATGCTGCGTAGGTAGCGGTGTATCAGTAAATATCACCACTGAGATTAAGAAAAGCAGTAGCTTAATAAATTATGGGCTGGGGATATAGCCTAGCCGCAAGAGTGCCTGCCTCGGATACACGAGGCCCTAGGTTCGATTCCCCAGCACCACATATACAGAAAACGGCCAGAAGCGGCGCTGTGGCTCAAGTGGCAGAGTGCTAGCCTTGAGCGGGAAGAAGCCAGGGACAGTGCTCAGGCCCTGAGTCCAAGGCCCAGGACCGGCCAAAAAAAATAAATAAATAAATAAATAAATTAAGTACTTCCTGGTATGGTTTCTGTACTGGTAACTCCCCAAAAAAATCTGGATTGTGGTGAGGGAACAGAGAAAAAAGCTCATTTAGGACCTGCACTTACGAAGGGGGTAGGCAGCTGTATATCAGGGAGTAAACCTTCTGAGAATAAAAACAGCTGGTGCTTGTTAAAGTAATTACACAGGGGAAAGGATAATGTACTGGCAACTCCTCAGAAGAATCTGATTTGTGGTGTGGGGAGAGAGATAAAAGCTCATTTAGGAACGACATGAACATGCTGCGTAGGTAGCTGTTTATCAGTAAATATATCCACTGAGATTAAGAAAAGCAGTAGCTTAATAAATTAAGTACTTTCTGGTATGGTTACTGTACTGGTAACTCCCCAAAAGAATATGGATTGTGGTGAGGGAACATAGAAAAAAGCTCATTTAAGACCTGCACTTACGAAGGGGGTAGGCAGCTGTATATCAGGGAGTAAACCTTCTGAGAATAAAAACAACTGGAGCTTGTTAACGGAATTACACAGAGGAAAGGATATTGTACTGGGAACTCCTCAGAAGAATCTGATTTGTGGTGAGGGGGAGAGAGATAAAAGCTCATTTAGGAACGACATGAACATGCTGCGTAGGTAGCTGTTTATCAGTAAATATCTCCACTGAGATTAAGAAAAGCAGTAGCTTAATAAATTAAGTACTTCCTGGTATGGTTACTGTACTGGTAACTCCCCAACAGAATCTGGATTTTGGTGAGGAAACATAGAATAAAGCTCATTTAGGACCTGCACTTACGAAGGGGGTAGGCAGCTGTATATCAGGGAGTCTCCCTTCTGAGAATAAAAACAGCTGGAGCTTGTTAAGGTAATTACACAGGGGGAAAGGATAATGTACTGGGAACTCCTCAGAAGAATCTGATTTGTGGTGAGGGGAGAGAGATAAACGTTCATTTAGGAACGACATGAAAATGCTTCATAGCTAGCTGTTTATCAGTAAATATCTCCACTGAGATTAAGAAAAGCAGTAGCTTAATAAATTAAGTACTTCCTGGTATGCTTACTGTACTGGTAACTCCACAAAAGAATCTGGATTGTGGTGATGGAACAGAGAAAAAAGCTCATTTAGGACCTGCACTTACGAAGGGGGTAGGCAGCTGTATATCAGGGAGTAAACCTTCTTTTTTTTAATTTTTTTTATTATTAATTAAGCAAACGAATTTTTTTACAAGGTGTTGTGCACCGAGGGTACAGTTACATAGTAGGGCAGTGTGTACATTTCTTGTGATATCTTACAACCTGTTTTTCCATCCCTTGTCTAGGTCAGGTAGACCCATTTGCAATTTACAATGTATCAAGCACATATACAGTGTTCATAGACTTGGTCTCTACTGTCTCTCCATCTCCCTTTGTTAACAGTCATATATCAGGGAGATCATGCCCCTTTGTTTTCTGTGTTCTAGGCTTGTCTCGCTCAACATTATTTGTTCGAGTTCTGACCATTTCCCTGCGAATAACAATATTTCACCATTCCTAATCGCTATGTAGTATTCCCATTGTGTATAAGTACCATATTTTTTGGATCCATTCATCTGTGGAGGGGCATCTGGGTTGTTTCCACATTTTGGCTATTGTGAATTGTGCCGCAATAAACATGGAAGTACAAATGTCCTTTTGATATCTTGGGTTTTGCTGTTTAGGATAGATGCCTAGGAGTGGTATGCCCTGCGTCATAGGGTAGGACTATATTGAGCTTTTTGAGAAACCTCCATACTGTTCTCCAAAGTGGTTGTACTAATTTGCACTCCCACCAACAATGGAGAAGGGTTCCTCTTTCCCCACAGCCCCTCCAGCATTTGTTGTTTCCTGAGTTCAGAGTATAGGCCATTCTAACTGGGGTGAGGTGGTATCTCAGGGTTGTTTTTATTTGCATTTCCTTTACTAGCAGGGATGTTGAGCATTTCCTCATGTGTTTCTTTGCCATTTTTATATCTTCTCTTGTGAAGTCTCTCTTTAGCTCTTTTGCCCATTTCCTAATAGGTTTATTGGGCTTGGAGGGGCTTAGTTTCTTGAGTTCTCTGTAGATGACATATATCAGGCCTTTGTCTGTTGCTGTGCTGGTAAATATCCTTTCCCATATCGTTGGCTGTCTTTCTATTTTGGTGGCTATGACCTTAGCTGTGCAGAAACTTTTTAATTTGTAGTAGTCCCATTTTGTTGAGTCTTTCCCCTATTTGTTGTGCCCCTGGGACTCTATTCAGGAAGTTCCTTCCTGTGCCTATAAGTTCTAGTGTCTTTCCTACTCTGTCCTTCAGTAGTTTCAAGGATTCAGGTCTGATGTTGAGGTCCTTGATCCATTTTGAGTTGATCTTGGTGCATGGTGATAGGCTTGGGTCTACTTTGAGTTTTCTGCATATGGCTGCCCAGTTCTCCCAGCACCAGTAGTTGAAGAGGCTATGTTTATTCCATTGTATGTCTTTAGCTCCTTTGTCGAATATCAGTTGGCTGTAAGAGTGCGGTTTTATTTCTGGGTCTTCAATTCTAATCCACTGGTCTTCCGATCTGTTTTTATACCAATACCATGCTGTTTTTGTTATGATGGCCTTGTAGTAGAGCTTGAAGTCTGGTATGGTGATACCTCCTGCACTATGTTTTTTGCCTAGAATTGCTTTGGCTATTCTAGGTTTTTTGCTGTTCCATATGAATTTATGGACTGGTTTCTCTATTTCAGTGAAGAATGTGGCTGGGATTTTGATTGGTATTGCATTGAATTTGTATAACAATTTGGGCAATATGGCCATTTTCACTATATTGATTCTGCCTACCCATGAGCATGGGAGGGTCGTTCCATCTCCTTGTGTCTTCTTTGATTTCCCTTATTAGATTTTTGTAGTTTTCATTGAATAGGTCCGTCACGTCCTTGGTTAAGTTGATCCCTAGGTACTTTATTCTTTTTTTGGCTACTGTAAATGGAATTGTTTCCATAATTTCCTTTTCTGTTTGTCTATTGCTGGTGTACAGAAAAGCTGCTGACTTTTGTGGATTGATTTTGTATCCTGCTACTTTGCCAAATTGGTTTATTAGATGTAGGAGTTTGGGTACTGAGTTTTTTGGGTCCTTGAGATATAAGATCATGTCGTCTGTGAATAGGGATAACTTGATTTCTTCCTTGCCGACGTGGATCCCTTTGATGTCCTCCTCTTGCCTTATTGCTATGGCTAGGGATTCCAGCACTATGTTGAACAGAAGTGGGGAGAGTGGGCATCCTTGTCTTGTTCCTGTGTTTAGGGGGAATGATTTAAGTTTCTCTCCATTTAATATGATATTAGCAGTTGGTCTGTTGTATATGGCTTTTATTGTTTTGAGGAATGTTCCATCTATTCCTGTTCTCTCCAAAGCTTTTAATAGGTATGGATGTTGTATTTTGTCGAAGGCTTTTTGGGCATCAACTGAGATAACAATGTGATTCTTGATTTTAGTTCTGTTTATGTGGTGAATTACATTGATTGATTTACGGATGTTGAACCATCCTTGTGACTGAGGGATGAAGCCTACTTGGTCATGATGTATGATATTCTTAATCAGTTTCTGGATCCTGTTAGCTAATATTTTATTGAGAAGCTTTGCATCTGTGTTCATTAGTGATATTGGTCTGTAGTTCTCTTTTTTTGTTGGATCTTTGCCTGGTTTGGGGATGAGTATGATATTAGCTTCATAGAATGAGTTTGGAATTTCTCCCTCCGTTTCTATTTCGCGGAAGAGTTTGAGGAGCATTGGAATTAGCTCCTCACTAAAGGTTTTGTAGAATTCATTGGTGAATCCATCTGGGCCTGGGCTTTTCTTAGTAGGGAGGTTCTTGATTACCTCTTGTATCTCACTGTAAGTTATTGGTTTATTTAGTTGATTTATTTCTTCTTGGTTCAGTTTGGGCAGTTTGTACTTCTCTAAGAATTGATCCATTTCTGTAAAATTATTGTTTTTTGCTGAGTAGAGGTTTTGGAAATAGCTCCTTATGATTGTTTGAATATCGTGTGTACTTGTCGTAATTTTTCCTGTGGAGTCCCTGATTTTACGAATATGAGTCTCTTCTCTTCTTTTTTTGTGAGTCTTGCAAGGGGCCTGTCAATTTTGTTTATTTTCTCAAAGAACCAGCTTTTAGTCTTATTATTTGTTGAATGGTCTTTCTATTTTCAATCAGATTTATCTCTTCTTTAATCTTTGTAATCTCTCCCCCTCCTAGTCGTTTTAGATTCTGTCATTTCTTGTTTTTCCAGTTGTTTTAGTTTCATCGTGAGGGTATTCACCTGCTCTGCTTCCATTCTTTTAATGTGGGTACTGAGTGCAATGATCTTGCCCCTCAGTACTCGCCTTAGCTGTGTCCCATAGGTTTCTTTGTGATGTGTTTTCTTTGTCATTGTGGCTTATGAATTCCTTGATTTCATCTTTAATTTGATCTGTGGCCCAAGTGTTGGATAGCAGCGTGGGGTTTAGCCTCCAAGAGTGTGTATAGGCTCTGTGGTATCCTTTGTTGTTGAGGGTTACCTTTAATCCACTGTGATCAGATATAATACATGGGATGATGTCAATACTTTTGTATTTGCTGAGGTTCTTTGTGTGGGCTATGACGTGGTCTATTTTGGAATATGATCCATGGGCTGCTGAAAAGAAGGTGTATTGGGTCTCTGTAGGGTGGAAGGTTCTATATAGGTCTGTTAGATCCATTTGGGAAATGGTGTTATTTAGGTCCTCAGCTCCCTTACTAATCCTCTGGGTGTTGGATCTGTCTCTTGGAGAGAGAGGAGTATTAAAGTCACCCACTATGATTGTGTTTTGCATCTATCTTGCTCTGTAATTCTGTGAGAATTTGCTTGACATATGTCGGGCCTCTTTTGTTCGGTGAGTATACATTTATCACCGTGATGTCTTGATTCTGGATTTTTCCTTGTATTAATATGTAGTGTCCTTCTTTGTCTTTTTGAGTGGACTTTAAAGAGAAGTCCAGCTTGTCTGAGATCAGAATGGCTACACCTGCCGTTTTGGTGGGTGCATTTGCTTGGTAGATCTTGGTCCATCCTTTCATTCGAAGCCTGATTTTGTCCCTTGCTGTAAGGTGGGTCTCTTGTAGACAGCAGATGTCAACTTTTTGTTTGCGGATCCATTCTGCCAGTCTGCTCCTCTTAATCGGGGAGTTTAAGCCATTTATATTTAAAGAGATCAAGGATAAGGGTGTTTTTTCTCCTTCCATTTTTCTTGTTGGGCTGTTTTTTCCTGTTTTTTTTTTTCTTCTTGTCTTTAGTGAGCTGGTCTTTCTGCTGGACTTTGGCTATTGAAGTTTCTTTCTGATTCTGTCTGTGTGTCTTTTACGATCTCTGTTGGGTGGGCTTCCCCTCTTAATATTCGCTGTAGGGCTGGTTTTTTATTCACATACTCCTTTAGCTCCTCTTTGGTGTGGAAAGATCTGGTTCTCCCTTCGAATGTGAACTCCAGTTTCGCTGGATATTTGATCCGAGGTTGTAAGTTGTTATTCTGAAGTACTTGGATAGTGTTCTTCCACTCACTTCGAGCTTGGTAAGTTTGTGTGGATAAGTCGGATGTTATTCAAATCCTCTTCCCATTGAAAAAAGTTTCCTTCTTCGCTTTGGCTGAATTCAGAATTTGCTCTTTTAATCTTGAGGTCTGTAGTCTTGAATATTATGTGCCTTGGGGTGGTTTTCCTGGGGTCTGGCCCTGCCAGGTGTCCTATAGGCTTCGGTTACCTGGATGGGGTCCCCTGTGAGATTGGGGAAGTTTTCTGCAATAACTTTATTGAGGACATGGTTAAGCCCTCTGCTCTGATATTCGGCTCCTTCTTCTATTCCAATTATGCGCAGATTATATCTCTTGTCTTTGTCCATTAGTTCCTGGATTAATCTTCCCTGAAGCTTCACCTTTTCTTGGAGTGTGGTCATTTTCTGGTTGTTGTCAGCTGCTTCATCGTCCAGGCGAGAGATTCTGGATTCCATATGGTCAACTCTTTGTGTTATGGTTTCAATTGCGGAGTTTATGGATGTCAGAGAGCTATTCATGGTTGTCATATCAGCTCTGATCGTGGAAATTTCTTCCTTTAAAGAGTTGTATTTTAAATCTATTTTTTCATGCATTTCAATTCTCAGGGTGTGGAGATTTTTCTTTAAAGGCGGCTTGCATTGTATCCATTTTTGCTTCCATTTCTTTAAAACGAGGCTTGCATTGTATCCAGTTTTGCTTCCATTTCTTCTTAGCTTCCTGGGTGTCCTTCCAGATTTCCGCTCTAAACTCCTGGAATTGTTTTTCTGATTTCATTTCTGACGCTTTCGATCATTCCTGTTAACATGGCCTCATTTGCTTTTTTATTCTCCATCTCCTCTTCAGTCGAGCTGCTTTTTGGAGCTGGCGAGGTGGCTTGTCCTTTGATGAACTGAGTTATGTTTCTTTGTGATTTGCGCATCTGGAGGTGTGTGTAGGTCTTCCCTCCCTTCTGTGTAGGCGTGTCTACGGCAAGCAGGTGCTGTCGCTGTGGGCCCCGCCCACCGGTGTAGGGCACACCTACCAGAGCGGGTGCTTTCGCCGGGGCCCCCGCCCTCCTGTGCACTCTGAGACCCCTACAACAGGCACTTTAGCGGGGTCTGCCTCCCAGAGCGAGCCCTGGGTTTGTTGGGTTGTGCTTGCGCCCTCCCGCGAGTCCGTTGGGGGGGGGAGGCAGTATGTGTGGGGCCCAGTGGGATCGACTGTCCGGGTGTGGCTTGGCACCCTCAGACCTCGCCTCCGCTGCGAGGGGGGGGGGACGTGATCAGGCTCAGGTGACCCTGCTGGGCTGGTATTGCCCACCAGCGCCTGTGATTTTTAGTTGTAAGAGTCCGCAAGGTCCAGGCGCCTCGGGTGGGGCTTGCCCTGCCGGCCGTCCCCCGACCCCTGTTGGGAAGGGGACGGGGGCCGGTTCTGCCAGTTCAGGAACCTTTGGGGCTTGGGGCTGTTCCGCCCTTCCCCTGCTACACTGGCTTCCCAGCGCCTGATGGGAGCTTCCCGCCTGATTTGGGGAGTTCTTTGTTCCCACGGGAGTGGGGAGGGGGAGGGAGGGAGATATATCTTCTTTGTCGGGCTTGGGTCTCCCGTTGGGGGAAGGGATTATGGGGGACTCACTTTTGCTGCTTTGTGTGTGTGTCCCGCGCAGCCGTTGGCCCTTCAGGGGTTAGTGAAGTGTTTGTGGTGGCTTCCCCCGTTCCCTCTTTCTGCCGCGCTGGGTTTCCCTTGTCCGAATCCGGTGTGGACCCGAACTTCTCGTCGCTGCAGGTGTGTGTCTTGCTCCGCACCCTGCCTTGTGTCCGTGGGGTCTCCCGCTATATGGATTCTGCCCTCCTGGCAACCTGTCTGCCGATCGCCGGGTTCCCCTTTCCCAGCCTGGCCCTGTTTGGGGCAGGGTCAGCTGGTGGGGGGAGGGTGCCCCGGTGAATCTCCGGCTCCGTGTAGGTTTTCGGTTATTCTTTTTTGCTCCTTTTTGTTTTCCTGCGTTTCTCCACTGCTTCTGGATGCTGGTTTTTGCTGGGTTCTTGGTGGGGTGTTGGGTGTTGTAGTTCCCAGCTCGCTATTCAGTTGGTGCGAGTCGGGGTTCCTCTAAACCTTCTGAGAATAAAAACACCTTGAGTTTGTTAAGGTAATTACACAGGGAAAGGATAATGTACTGGGAACTCCTCAGAAGAATCTGATTTGTGGCGAGGGGAGAGAGATAAAAGCTCATTTAGGAACCCACATGAAAATGCTGCGTAGGTAGCTGTTTATCAGTAAATATCTCCACTGAGATTAAGAAAAGCAGTAGCTTAATAAAATAAGTACTTCCTGGTATGATTACTTTACTGGTAACTCCCCAAAAGAATCTGGATTGTGGTGAGGGAACAGAGAAAAAAGCTCATTGAGGACATGCACTTACGAAGGTCGTAGACAGCTGTATATCAGGGGTATCCCTTGTGAGAATAAAAACACCTGGAGCTTGTTAAGGTAATACACAGGGGAAAGGATAATGTACTGGGAACTCCTCAGAAGAATCTGATTTGTGGTGAGGGGAGAGAGATAAAAGCTCATTTAGGAAACGCCATGAACATGCTGCGTAGGTAGCTGTTTATCAGTAAATATCTCCACTGAGATTAAGAAAAGCAGTAGCTTAATAAATTAAGTAATTCCTGCTATGGTTAGTGTACTGGTAACTCCCCAAAAGAATCTGGATTGTGGTGAGAGAACAGAGAAAAAAGCTCATTTAGGACCTGCACTTACGAATGGGGTAGGCAGTTGTATATCAGGGAGTATCCCTTCTGAGAATAAAAACATCTGGAGCTTGTTAAGGTAATTACACAGGGGAAAGGATAATGTACTGGGAACTCCTCAGAAGAATCTGATTTGTTGTGAGGGGAGAGAGAGAAAAAGCTCATTAGGAACGCCATGAACATGCTGCGTAGGTAGCTGTTTATCAGTAAATATCTCCACTGAGATTAAGAAAAGCAGTAGTTTAATAAATTAAGTACTTCCTGGTATGGTTACTGTACTGGTACCTCCCCAAAAGAATCTGAATTGTGGTGAGGGAACAGAGAAAAAAAGCTCATTTAGGACCTGCACTTACGAAGGGGGTAGGCAGCTGTATATCAGGGAGTATCCCTTCTGAGAATAAAAAACAGCTGGAGCTTGTTAAGGTAATTAGAAAGGGGAAAGGATAATGTACTGGGAACTCCTCAAAAGAATCTGATTTGTGGTGAAGGGAGAGAGATAAAAGCTCATATAGGAAGGACATGAACATATTGGGTTGGCAGCTGTTTTGTCTGTAATATCTCCACTGAGATTAAGAAAAAGCAGTAGCTTATAAATTAAGTACTTCCTGGTATGGTTACTGTACTGGTAAACTCAGCAAAAGAATCTGGATTGTGGTGAGGGAACAGAGAAAAAAAGCTCATTTAGGATCTGCAATTACGAAGGGGGTAGGCAGCTGTATATCAGGGAGTATCCCTTTCTGAGAATAAAAACAGCTGGAGCTTGTTAAGGTAATTACACAGGGGAAAGGATAATGTACTGGGAACTCCTCAGAAGAATCTGATTTGTGGTGACGGGAGAGAGATAAAAGCTCATTTAGGAACGACATGAACGTGCTGCATAGGTAGCTGTTTATCAGTAAATATCTACACTGAGATTAAGAAAAGCAGTAGCTTAATAAATTAAGTACTTCCTGGTATGGGTACTGTACTGGTAACTCCCCAAAAGAATCTGGATTGTGGTGAGGGAACAGAGAAAAAAGCTCATTTAGGACCTGCACTTACGAATGGGGTAGGCAGTTGTATATCAGGGAGTATCCCTTCTGAGAATAAAAACATCTGGAGCTTGTTAAGGTAATTACAAAGGGGAAAGGATAATGTACTGGGAACTCCTCAGAAGAATCTGATTTATGGTGAGGGGAGAGAGATAAAAGCTCATTTTAGGAACGACGTGAACATACTGGGTTGGTAGCTGTTTATCAGTAAATATCTCCACTGAGATTAAGAAAAGCAGTAGCTTAATAAATTAAGTACTTCCTGGTATGGTTACTCTACTGGTAACTCCCCAATAGAATCTGGATTGTGATGAGGGAACAGAGAAAAAAGCTCATTTAGGACCTGCACTTACGAAGGGGGTAGGCAGCTGTATATCAGGGGAGTATCCCTTCTGAGAATAAAAAACAGCTGGAGCTTGTTAAGGTAATTACACAGGGGAAAGGATAATGTACTGGGAACTCCTCAGAAGTATCTGGTTTGTGGTGAGGGGAGAGAGATAAAAGCTCATTTATGAACGACATGAACAAACTGGATTGGTAGCTTTTTATCAGTAAATATCTCCACTGAGATTAAGAAAAGCAGTAGCTTAATAAATTAAGTACTTCCTGGTATGGGTACTGTACTGGTAAATCCCCAAAAGAATCTGGATTGTGGTGAGGGAACAGAGAAAAAAGCTCATTTAGGACCTGCACTTACGAAGGGAGTAGGCAGCTGTATATCAGGGAGGATCCCTTCTGAGAATAAAAACAGCTGGAGCTTGTTAAGGTAGTTACACAGGGGAAAGGATAATGTACTGGGAACTCCTCAGAAGAATCTGATTTGGGGTGAGGGGAGAGAGATAAAAGCACATTTAAGAAAGACATGAACATGCTGCGAAGGTAGCGGTTTATCAGTAAATATCTCCACTGAGATTAAGAAAAGCAGTAGCTTAATAAATTAAGTACTTCCTGGCATGGTTACTCTATTGGTAACTCCCCAAAAGAATGTGGATTGTGGTGAGGGAAGAGAGAAAAAAGGTAATTTAGGACCTGAACTTACGAAGTGGGTAGGCAGCTCTATATCAGGGAGTATCCCTTCTGAGAATAAAAACAGCTGGAGCTTGTTAAGGTAATTAGAAAGGGGAAAGGATAATGTACTGGGAAACTCCTCAGAAGAATCTGATTTGTGGTGAGGGGAGAGAGATAAAGTCTCATATAGGAACGACATGAACATACTGGGTTGGTAGCTGTTTGTCAGTAAATATCTCCACTGAGATTAAGAAAAGCAGTAGCTTTATAAATTAAGTACTTCCTGGTATGGTTACTGT
>NW_025959227.1:0-70933 GCF_023159225.1 Perognathus longimembris pacificus | reverse complement strand
TCTAATTGATTTTCGAATAGAATTACATGGCCTCATGATTCATGGAGCTAAGAGGCACTGAAGGGTCAGAAAGTGTGGATGGTATCCATGCTGTACCCTGGTCACTAAACCTCCAGCCTAGTGCATGCAGAAAGAACTCTGGGTAGGAAGTCAATAAAGTGAGTTCTAGTGTCAAAAAGGAATAAAGTAGATGGGATGTCAATCCCCTGAAGAAGTGAGGCCAGGATCCCCATTTTCCCTTGAGATTCATCCAAGACTAGATAGGTTAATTTATGAGTGTTGCCTTGAGGTTGTCCTGAAATTTAGCTCCAAGGCAGCAGTCTTTTCTAAGCCTGGCATAGGTTTCCTGTGGGTGGCAGTAGCCATATCTAAAACTCTTCCATTTCTCATACTTCAAGAGTTGATAGGTTTTGTATACCAGTGAGTATTTCAGAGTACAAAGCAAATGCCATACATGTATATATTTGTTTGTTTTGGCTAGTCCTGGGGTTTGGACTCAGGGCTTGAGCACTGACCCTGGCCCTGGCTTCTTTTTACTCAAGGATAGCACTCAACCTCTTGAGCCACAGTGCTACTTCTGGCTTTTTGTATGTATGCGGTGCTGAGAACTCGAACCCAGGGCTTCATGTATGTGAGGCAAGCACTCTACCACTAGGCCATATTTCCAGCCCAGCAAATGCTATTTGAAGAGACAGGTTTTTATAGATTAAAGAGGGAAAATAATTATATCAGGAATATGGAAAAATAGAAAATATAAACTGGAGGCTCATTTACAGTAGTGTGTTTTTGTTCTTAATATGAATGTCCATATAAAGCCTCTCTCAAAACAATAGGTCATGGGGAGGAGAGAAGGTGGGAGAAAAATGAGGGAGGAGGTAACAAGTTTGACAAGAAATGTACTCACTACTTTACGTATGTAACTGTAACCTCTCTGTATGTCATCTTGAGAATAAAATTAAAAATTTAAAAACACACCAAAACAGCACCAAGAGATCACTTGATTAAATTTACTAGGTTTACTAGAGAGA
Organism: Perognathus longimembris pacificus; assembly: GCF_023159225.1. Lineage (NCBI taxonomy): Eukaryota > Metazoa > Chordata > Mammalia > Rodentia > Heteromyidae > Perognathus > Perognathus longimembris. The sequence continues at coordinate 69,905 of NW_025959227.1, read as the reverse complement.
CAAAATGTCTTTCTCAACCAGGTCTTTTGCCAGCAGCCCTGAATGTCTGGGGAGAGTAAAATACTTTTCCTTTGTGTCACCAGGCAAGATGGTCACATCAGTACAGAGGCAGAGTTACCTAGGTGACCCGCACACCTGGAGGCGGCTGCCTCCCCCGCCCCTGAGGTCACATCCGGGCCTCACCTCCCCATCCCACCCCCCTACAGAAGGCCTCGCCCGGGGGCGGCTGCTCTCTGTGAGCGTGGGCGCGGGTCAGCGGGACGAGCTCTCCTCTCCTGCCCGAGACCGCGTGGCGTCCTCCTTTCCCGGCTCCTGCTCCACACACCCGGCAGCCATCAGGTAAGGAATGCGCCGTGAGGGAAGGCGGAGGTTCTCATCCTCCTTAGAGGGGTCTGGAACTTTCGGGCGGTTCGTGTCGGGGCGCTGGAGTGAACTTGGAGCAGTTTATCCGGGGCTCTGAGCTCCAGGTGGGAAGTCCACGCGGAGCCGCCGCGGCTTCTCCCGCGTTGTCCACGGGTGTTTGCCCGCCGCCTCGCCCACCTGGTTTCTTCTTCATGACCCGCGTTTGCACTGCGGGCGCCGCCGGGCGGGGCGCGGGGACCCGGGTCTGGAAGGGGTGACCCCCGCCCCCATCGCCACCCGGACCCGGGGAGATCTGCCCTCCCCTCGCCCTGCTTCCAGCCCCCGCTTCCGGCTCCCGGCGGCCGCGCGTCCCGAGCCGTCGGCCCGGACCTGTGGGTCGGCGCGCGCCGCACCGAGTCCGGGTCCTCCCGGTTCCGGGGCGCAGGCTCGGGGTGCTGGCCCTGCCCGCCCGAAACGCCCGCCTGAGATTCGGGCAGACGCGGGAGCGGACGGTGCGGACCCCGCTCGGGGACGGGCGGCGCCGGGCGAGGGCGCACCGCCCCGGGACCGGAGGCCTCTGGGCGCCGGGCGCCGCCCCTCCCCGCCCGGGGCCCGGCAGGTGCGCGCGCGCCTCCTCCACCCGCCCGGCTCTCCCGGAGCCGAGCCCCGGGCCGGCGCAGCCCCCAGCCGCGCTCCTCCGCCTCCAGCGCCAGCCGCAGCTCTTCTCCCTTCTGCCCGCACAGCCGGCGGCCCTGGCCTGGCGCGGGGGTCCCGGCGCCACCCCGGAGGCAGCACCGCTGAACCTCGCGCCGCGCCGGGAGGAGCTGAGGCGCCCGAAGGACTCCCGGCCCTCAGTGTGCTTGGAAGGTGGAGAATGAGATGGAAAGGGGGCGAACTGGACGTCTGCTTTTGGTGAGTCAACATGCTGCCTAATAGCACAAGCTGTTAAAAATGAACTTTGGCAAGATAGGCGATATTTGGGTTAAGCTTCAGGCATAGGGCTCGGTGTTAATGGTAGGATTAACATTTGATTATGGTAACCAAACCCTAATCCATACCCTAAGCCACTCAGGAATCCTATGCCTTACTTGAAACTTTTCATTAACTAAACCCACACAATAACTGTGCTCAACACAGCAACCCTAACCCAGTCCTCAAAGCTGGGAGAGAGAACTGGTTTGCTGGTGTGGTTTTTGTTCTTTCCTCCCTCTTTGGCCTGTTTCCCGACAGTGTAGAGGGTCTGTGTGGGCTGCAGGCCTTTGTAACAGCTGGCTGCCTGCACACTGCTAATGCTGTGATAAATACTCCAAGATTCCATCCTTCAGTATGTGGCTTCTCAGACAATTTACACATATCTAACAATATGACTGGGTTAGGGGTCGGTTGTTGATGTCACTAAGGACTGGTGGTAGTAGGGCTACTCAGAGTGTGCGTTAGCACAAATATTTAGTTATGTTTTGGAAATAGATTAGGCAGGTGTTGGGTTTTCCATTAACCTTACAGAGCAGGTTAGAGTTAGGGACTAAGTTAGGGTTATGCTCACTATTACAGAAAGATAGTAAATGATGGTTGAGGAATGGGTCAGGCTTAGGGAGTGGGTTAGGGAAGGGAATAGGGAATGTGGTAGACAAAGGATGAGGTTGGGGAGCCTGTTAGGGAAGATTTTAGGATAGGGTTTAGGAAGGGTTGAGGGTTAGGGAGTGGGTGAGAATTAACTATGTGGAATCAGTTTGAGTTATGGAGTGGTTTACACTCCATAACACAGGTAAGGATTAGGGTTAAGGAAGGGGCTAGGGTAAGAGTTAGGCAATGTGTTCAATATGAATGTGTTAGGTACACAATTGTATGGATTTTGGTTAGTAAATGGCTTAGGGTGAGGCATAAGGTTGGTGAGGAGCTTACGGTGTAGGTTGGGGTTGGAGCATGTTAGGGTGTGAGTACTGGCTAGAGTTAGTGTGCACAATGGGGGTAGGAGTAGGGGTCGGGTAGCTAGGATCAGAGGCCTTTAGAGTGGACACTAGGGTGGTGCTAGAAACAATTGTTGGTATCTCCTTTAGGATGAACCACCATATAATGCACTATTGACTGAAGGAACATGTCTGCATTCCTTCCCAGTGTCACTTAAAGGTATGGGAAGTAGATTCTAGGGTTCAATCTCAGTGGTAGAATACTTGCCTTGCACTTCTGAGGTCCTATGATCAGTACTCAGTAATACAAAGTTAAACATATTGGGTAGAAGAACAGATAGATAACAGATGCTAAACAGACAGTCAGATAACAGAATAACCTTAAGAGAGAAGAAATCAGAGGAAAAAGCAAGATCCTAGGAGAAAAGGGGACCACAGCTAATACCTGGGTTTTAGAGTTCATGTTTATATTTGACCTTTACCTTCATTCTGAGACCCTTCCCTTTACCTTCCATTAATCATCTGTTTTATCCACAGGCAGGGGAAACTGCAAGTACTGGATCTATGTCAGAAAACTATATGGTCTGGTAGCAGGGATGGCATGTGCTCACTGTCCCAGGCCATCCTGCCATTGATGAAGGTAAAGGTGGATGGATCCAGTATGGGAGCAAAAGAGCCCAGGGCTCCTCTGAAGGTGTTCATAGATCTCTACCTCAGTATTGGCAGCCACGATGAATGGCTCACTTCTCTGATTGAAAAGGCCAAGCAGTGGAAAGGTTTACTACACTTATACTGTAACAAGCTGAGTATTTTTGCACTGTCCGTACAAAATATGAAGGTATTGAAAATGGTGAGGCTGTATTCTGTCCAGGATTTGGAACTGGTCTGTAACTGGAAATTATCAGTCCTGGGGAAGCTCCTTTCTCTTCTACCATACATGGGTAAATTGCACAGACTCTTCCTGTCTCAGACACAGATGTCCCAGTGTAGTTCTTGGGAGGAGGAGGAGCAGTTTGTGGAGACGTTCAGCTCTCAGTTGCTCAGTCTACATCACCTCCAGGAGCTTCATTTGGAATCCATCAGCTCTCTTGAAGGCTCCTTGTGCAGTTTGCTCAGGTGAGGGTTATTACATTTGCTCTGCAGAATAGGACAGGTCTGTATTCATTTCAGGATGGATAAAGCATCTTTGCTCTGTGACAGCCATAATCATGTGTCCCTGTATGTCAACATTTGTCTTGTTCCCAAGTATGGTATCTATCCAAACAGTTTAGAGGTAGTCTTTATCCCTCTTTGGATCAGAATAGTACAATTGCATATACTGGGTACAATCATCTCAAGTTATATAGAACAACTATTTATTTTGGCTCACAGATCTAGTTGAGGTCCAGTGGAAAATATCCAGTGAATGCCACTGTTTTGGTTTATATGCAGAGACTATGTGCTCAAGCAATGTCAGGACCCTGGGTGTGGTAGTTTATACCTGTAATTCGAGCATTCGAGAGGCTTGGCAGGAGAATTTTGTCTTTGAGATAAGCCTATGCTACATAGTAAAACTCTGTCTAGAAATTTAAAAAGAGAACAACACACATAAGAACACAGAGTGAGACATAGAATTAGATAAGCCAGATTTTATAAAGGATTTATACTTTAGACAGCCCACTGATATATTGATCCATTGATTGTAACGGTACATCCTTAACTCTCTCTTAAGAGTTCTACTTAATTCCTTTTATTTTATCATAATGGAGACTCAATTTCAAAATGGATTTGTACTTAATGTGAGGGAGTATATATGAAGTATATGATTCTAGAAATAAAGGATAGGTGGTTAAGAGATAATAAAAAAGTCTGGGGGCTGGGGATATGGCCTAGTGGCAAGAGTGCTTGCCTCGTATACTTGAAGCCCTGGTTCGATTCCCCAGCACCACATATACAGAAAATGGCCAGAAGTGGCGCTGTGACTCAAGTGGCAGAGTGCTAGCCTTGAGAAAAAGTAGCCAGGGACAGTGCTCAGGCCCTGAGTCCAAGTCCCAGGACTGGCAAAAAAAAAAAAAAAAAAAAAAAAAAAAAAAAGTCTGAAGTTGATCCCTGTGTCTGGCAGACATTTTGGAGGCTGTTTGCCTTCTAGGTTTGTACTTTATGAAGGGTATTTTAGTAGCCTCATACTAGGTAATATAGGTGACTTAATTAACACAGTTGCTGGAAGAAAGCCTGATTTGGGTTTGTTATTGCTGCTACTGCTGCTCCTTCCTCTTCTCTTCTTTGTGCTTATCTGCTGCTGCTTTGTCTTCTTACGCTGCTTCTGCTTTGTCTTCTTACGCTGCTTCTGCTTTGTCTTCTTACGCTGCTTCTGCTTCTTTTTTGCTTTAAGAAATTAATTCCCCCCCCCCCCAGGTTATTAATTGAGGGGATTTATATTTGTGTCTCTGGAACTAAAATAATCTAATGTCCTTCTCTTCTTGATACCTAGGGTCAGGTTCTTTTCTGAGTAATCTTCGTGGTCCTCTTATTTAACCATCACAACAACTAATCTGTATGCTTTGCTCTACTCAGTAGATAAGGAAAGGGAATATGTGAGGTCTTATTTACTTGACCCAGTTCCAGAACAAGGTTAACAAATGTAGAAAGGACTTCATGTAAATTGGCCTTGTTGGAAGACCTCTTTACAGTATGACAGCCTCAAGGTTGGGCATCAGGAAAACTTTGGGGTTTTTCTTTGCTGCATTGGCTGTATTGAGTTATGAGTTCTCCCCACTGGCTGCTACTCATCACCACCAGTCCCCAGCACTGACTGTTCTCTCTGTCCACAGGTGCCTGAGGAGCCCCTTGAAGATCCTCTCTCTCACCAATTGTCTGCTTCTAGAATCAGACTTGATGAATTTGTCTAAGTGCCCCAATACAAGACAGCTAAGGGGACTGTGTCTAAATAGGGTTATCCTGATGGACATAAGTTCTGAGACCCTGGAAGCACTGCTAGAGAATGTATCGAGTACCCTCCAGGTCCTGAGCCTAGAGGAATGTGGGATCATGAACCTCCAACTCACTGCCATTCTGCCTGCCCTGAGACACTGTTCCCAGCTCACAACCTTTAGCTTTTCTGGGAACCCCATCTCCATAAATGTGCTGTTGCGAGTCGTTCGCCACACCATTGGACTGACCAACTTAAGGCGTGTGCGGTACCCTGCACCACTGGAATTTTATGAGCATGTTGGAGATGGGTTGCTTGCTACCCTACAAGCCAAGCTGATGCAGATGCTACAAGAGTTGGGGCGGTCAGACATGGAGTGGCTCAGTGGCAAACCCTGTCCTCATCGTGAGTGGCCCTTCAGTGACCTGTGGCCCATGCCCTGGTAGCATCTACACAGGTAAGTAGCCCTATCCACAGCTTTGGTCTGTACATGTGGACACCGAAGCGTACAAATCACAGAAGCCACAGTTACAAAGGACTGCTCATGGTAAGCAGGAAAAGGAAAGATGATCAGGGATGCGAGTTAGACATTGACTTGGGGCAGTTTGGTCATTGTCAAAAATATCCTAAGGCATTACAAATGAGAATTTGAAATTTTACATGGGTAGGGTGATGTATAAGAATTGTCCCGGGGCTGGGGATATAGCCTAGTGGCAAGAGTGCCTGCCTCGGATACACGAGGCCCTAGGTTCGATTCCCCAGACCACATATACAGAAAAAACGGCCAGAAGCGGCGCTGTGGCTCAAGTGGCAGAGTGCTAGCCTTGAGCGGGAAGAAGCCAGGGACAGTGCTCAGGCCCTGAGTCCAAGGCCCAGGACTGGCAAAAAAAAAAAAAAAAAAAAAAAAAAAAAAAAAAAAAAAAAAAAGAATTGTCCCTACATTGATGAATGTAAAGAGACAGCCATAATTAAAGAAACCTTAGTATAAATGATTTGTTATGCTGTGTGATATATGAACCTGTTTCGGTAACTTAAAAGTCAGATATTATTTGAAGGTGAGAGTTGGCAAAAAAAATTTGCTGAGAAATGATTAGTGGGAACATTTTTTTTTTTTTTTTTTTTTTTTTTTTTTTGGCCAGTCCTGGGGCTTGGACTCAGGGCCTGAGCACTGTCCCTGGCTTCTTTTTGCTCAAGGCTAGCACTCTGCCACTTGAGCCACAGCGCCACTTCTGGCCATTTTCTGTATATGTGGTGCTGGGGAATCGAACCCAGGGCCTCATGTATACGAGGCAAGCACTCTTGCCACTAGGCCATATCCCCAGCCCGGGAACATTTATTAGGACACTATTAAAAGGAAAATGATGGGCAATGAGGCCAAGAGCATATTGCTGCTATTGCTACTGCTGCTTCTGATCTGGTGAAGGTGCCAATGTGGGGTTGGCAACAGGCTTTTATAGGGTTACTAGGCTCTTTCCTGTTTTTAATCTCTTTGGGGGAGTCTTGCTTATTGGTCCTTTTTTTCCCCCCTCAGGGAATAGTTTGAATTCTCACCAGATTGGCTCTTCTGCATCTTATGGGAGCTATTTCATGTGCTTGTGTTGCCTCCATATTCCACCTTGGTCCTGGGTATCTGACTGTTTGCTATGTCTCCTTTAAGGGGAGACAGTCTTTCACATACCCTCTTCCTGTAGAGAAGAATGAATCCAATCTTGGATTCAGTGCCATGATGATATATTGGATTTGCTTGGAGCTGGTAGGGTTGTAGATATGTCCTAACCTACCTATTTATTATCCTAGCACATGAATATGGAGCAATCCACCGAGCCATGTCATGGTCTAATTGATTTTCGAATAGAATTACATGGCCTCATGATTCATGGAGCTAAGAGGCACTGAAGGGTCAGAAAGTGTGGATGGTATCCATGCTGTACCCTGGTCACTAAACCTCCAGCCTAGTGCATGCAGAAAGAACTCTGGGTAGGAAGTCAATAAAGTGAGTTCTAGTGTCAAAAAGGAATAAAGTAGATGGGATGTCAATCCCCTGAAGAAGTGAGGCCAGGATCCCCATTTTCCCTTGAGATTCATCCAAGACTAGATAGGTTAATTTATGAGTGTTGCCTTGAGGTTGTCCTGAAATTTAGCTCCAAGGCAGCAGTCTTTTCTAAGCCTGGCATAGGTTTCCTGTGGGTGGCAGTAGCCATATCTAAAACTCTTCCATTTCTCATACTTCAAGAGTTGATAGGTTTTGTATACCAGTGAGTATTTCAGAGTACAAAGCAAATGCCATACATGTATATATTTGTTTGTTTTGGCTAGTCCTGGGGTTTGGACTCAGGGCTTGAGCACTGACCCTGGCCCTGGCTTCTTTTTACTCAAGGATAGCACTCAACCTCTTGAGCCACAGTGCTACTTCTGGCTTTTTGTATGTATGCGGTGCTGAGAACTCGAACCCAGGGCTTCATGTATGTGAGGCAAGCACTCTACCACTAGGCCATATTTCCAGCCCAGCAAATGCTATTTGAAGAGACAGGTTTTTATAGATTAAAGAGGGAAAATAATTATATCAGGAATATGGAAAAATAGAAAATATAAACTGGAGGCTCATTTACAGTAGTGTGTTTTTGTTCTTAATATGAATGTCCATATAAAGCCTCTCTCAAAACAATAGGTCATGGGGAGGAGAGAAGGTGGGAGAAAAATGAGGGAGGAGGTAACAAGTTTGACAAGAAATGTACTCACTACTTTACGTATGTAACTGTAACCTCTCTGTATGTCATCTTGAGAATAAAATTAAAAATTTAAAAACACACCAAAACAGCACCAAGAGATCACTTGATTAAATTTACTAGGTTTACTAGAGAGACAAAATGTCTTTCTCAACCAGGTCTTTTGCCAGCAGCCCTGAATGTCTGGGGAGAGTAAAATACTTTTCCTTTGTGTCACCAGGCAAGATGGTCACATCAGTACAGAGGCAGAGTTACCTAGGTGACCCGCACACCTGGAGGCGGCTGCCTCCCCCGCCCCTGAGGTCACATCCGGGCCTCACCTCCCCATCCCACCCCCCTACAGAAGGCCTCGCCCGGGGGCGGCTGCTCTCTGTGAGCGTGGGCGCGGGTCAGCGGGACGAGCTCTCCTCTCCTGCCCGAGACCGCGTGGCGTCCTCCTTTCCCGGCTCCTGCTCCACACACCCGGCAGCCATCAGGTAAGGAATGCGCCGTGAGGGAAGGCGGAGGTTCTCATCCTCCTTAGAGGGGTCTGGAACTTTCGGGCGGTTCGTGTCGGGGCGCTGGAGTGAACTTGGAGCAGTTTATCCGGGGCTCTGAGCTCCAGGTGGGAAGTCCACGCGGAGCCGCCGCGGCTTCTCCCGCGTTGTCCACGGGTGTTTGCCCGCCGCCTCGCCCACCTGGTTTCTTCTTCATGACCCGCGTTTGCACTGCGGGCGCCGCCGGGCGGGGCGCGGGGACCCGGGTCTGGAAGGGGTGACCCCCGCCCCCATCGCCACCCGGACCCGGGGAGATCTGCCCTCCCCTCGCCCTGCTTCCAGCCCCCGCTTCCGGCTCCCGGCGGCCGCGCGTCCCGAGCCGTCGGCCCGGACCTGTGGGTCGGCGCGCGCCGCACCGAGTCCGGGTCCTCCCGGTTCCGGGGCGCAGGCTCGGGGTGCTGGCCCTGCCCGCCCGAAACGCCCGCCTGAGATTCGGGCAGACGCGGGAGCGGACGGTGCGGACCCCGCTCGGGGACGGGCGGCGCCGGGCGAGGGCGCACCGCCCCGGGACCGGAGGCCTCTGGGCGCCGGGCGCCGCCCCTCCCCGCCCGGGGCCCGGCAGGTGCGCGCGCGCCTCCTCCACCCGCCCGGCTCTCCCGGAGCCGAGCCCCGGGCCGGCGCAGCCCCCAGCCGCGCTCCTCCGCCTCCAGCGCCAGCCGCAGCTCTTCTCCCTTCTGCCCGCACAGCCGGCGGCCCTGGCCTGGCGCGGGGGTCCCGGCGCCACCCCGGAGGCAGCACCGCTGAACCTCGCGCCGCGCCGGGAGGAGCTGAGGCGCCCGAAGGACTCCCGGCCCTCAGTGTGCTTGGAAGGTGGAGAATGAGATGGAAAGGGGGCGAACTGGACGTCTGCTTTTGGTGAGTCAACATGCTGCCTAATAGCACAAGCTGTTAAAAATGAACTTTGGCAAGATAGGCGATATTTGGGTTAAGCTTCAGGCATAGGGCTCGGTGTTAATGGTAGGATTAACATTTGATTATGGTAACCAAACCCTAATCCATACCCTAAGCCACTCAGGAATCCTATGCCTTACTTGAAACTTTTCATTAACTAAACCCACACAATAACTGTGCTCAACACAGCAACCCTAACCCAGTCCTCAAAGCTGGGAGAGAGAACTGGTTTGCTGGTGTGGTTTTTGTTCTTTCCTCCCTCTTTGGCCTGTTTCCCGACAGTGTAGAGGGTCTGTGTGGGCTGCAGGCCTTTGTAACAGCTGGCTGCCTGCACACTGCTAATGCTGTGATAAATACTCCAAGATTCCATCCTTCAGTATGTGGCTTCTCAGACAATTTACACATATCTAACAATATGACTGGGTTAGGGGTCGGTTGTTGATGTCACTAAGGACTGGTGGTAGTAGGGCTACTCAGAGTGTGCGTTAGCACAAATATTTAGTTATGTTTTGGAAATAGATTAGGCAGGTGTTGGGTTTTCCATTAACCTTACAGAGCAGGTTAGAGTTAGGGACTAAGTTAGGGTTATGCTCACTATTACAGAAAGATAGTAAATGATGGTTGAGGAATGGGTCAGGCTTAGGGAGTGGGTTAGGGAAGGGAATAGGGAATGTGGTAGACAAAGGATGAGGTTGGGGAGCCTGTTAGGGAAGATTTTAGGATAGGGTTTAGGAAGGGTTGAGGGTTAGGGAGTGGGTGAGAATTAACTATGTGGAATCAGTTTGAGTTATGGAGTGGTTTACACTCCATAACACAGGTAAGGATTAGGGTTAAGGAAGGGGCTAGGGTAAGAGTTAGGCAATGTGTTCAATATGAATGTGTTAGGTACACAATTGTATGGATTTTGGTTAGTAAATGGCTTAGGGTGAGGCATAAGGTTGGTGAGGAGCTTACGGTGTAGGTTGGGGTTGGAGCATGTTAGGGTGTGAGTACTGGCTAGAGTTAGTGTGCACAATGGGGGTAGGAGTAGGGGTCGGGTAGCTAGGATCAGAGGCCTTTAGAGTGGACACTAGGGTGGTGCTAGAAACAATTGTTGGTATCTCCTTTAGGATGAACCACCATATAATGCACTATTGACTGAAGGAACATGTCTGCATTCCTTCCCAGTGTCACTTAAAGGTATGGGAAGTAGATTCTAGGGTTCAATCTCAGTGGTAGAATACTTGCCTTGCACTTCTGAGGTCCTATGATCAGTACTCAGTAATACAAAGTTAAACATATTGGGTAGAAGAACAGATAGATAACAGATGCTAAACAGACAGTCAGATAACAGAATAACCTTAAGAGAGAAGAAATCAGAGGAAAAAGCAAGATCCTAGGAGAAAAGGGGACCACAGCTAATACCTGGGTTTTAGAGTTCATGTTTATATTTGACCTTTACCTTCATTCTGAGACCCTTCCCTTTACCTTCCATTAATCATCTGTTTTATCCACAGGCAGGGGAAACTGCAAGTACTGGATCTATGTCAGAAAACTATATGGTCTGGTAGCAGGGATGGCATGTGCTCACTGTCCCAGGCCATCCTGCCATTGATGAAGGTAAAGGTGGATGGATCCAGTATGGGAGCAAAAGAGCCCAGGGCTCCTCTGAAGGTGTTCATAGATCTCTACCTCAGTATTGGCAGCCACGATGAATGGCTCACTTCTCTGATTGAAAAGGCCAAGCAGTGGAAAGGTTTACTACACTTATACTGTAACAAGCTGAGTATTTTTGCACTGTCCGTACAAAATATGAAGGTATTGAAAATGGTGAGGCTGTATTCTGTCCAGGATTTGGAACTGGTCTGTAACTGGAAATTATCAGTCCTGGGGAAGCTCCTTTCTCTTCTACCATACATGGGTAAATTGCACAGACTCTTCCTGTCTCAGACACAGATGTCCCAGTGTAGTTCTTGGGAGGAGGAGGAGCAGTTTGTGGAGACGTTTTGATGAAGGTAAGGTGGATGGATCCAGTATGGGAGCAAAAGAGCCCAGGGCTCCTCTGAAGGTGTTCATAGATCTCTACCTCAGTATTGGCAGCCACGATGAATGGCTCACTTCTCTGATTGAAAAGGCCAAGCAGTGGAAAGGTTTACTACACTTATACTGTAACAAGCTGAGTATTTTTGCACTGTCCGTACAAAATATGAAGGTATTGAAAATGGTGAGGCTGTATTCTGTCCAGGATTTGGAACTGGTCTGTAACTGGAAATTATCAGTCCTGGGGAAGCTCCTTTCTCTTCTACCATACATGGGTAAATTGCACAGACTCTTCCTGTCTCAGACACAGATGTCCCAGTGTAGTTCTTGGGAGGAGGAGGAGCAGTTTGTGGAGACGTTCAGCTCTCAGTTGCTCAGTCTACATCACCTCCAGGAGCTTCATTTGGAATCCATCAGCTCTCTTGAAGGCTCCTTGTGCAGTTTGCTCAGGTGAGGGTTATTACATTTGCTCTGCAGAATAGGACAGGTCTGTATTCATTTCAGGATGGATAAAGCATCTTTGCTCTGTGACAGCCATAATCATGTGTCCCTGTATGTCAACATTTGTCTTGTTCCCAAGTATGGTATCTATCCAAACAGTTTAGAGGTAGTCTTTATCCCTCTTTGGATCAGAATAGTACAATTGCATATACTGGGTACAATCATCTCAAGTTATATAGAACAACTATTTATTTTGGCTCACAGATCTAGTTGAGGTCCAGTGGAAAATATCCAGTGAATGCCACTGTTTTGGTTTATATGCAGAGGACTATGTGCTCAAGCAATGTCAGGACCCTGGGTGTGGTAGTTTATACCTGTAATTCGAGCATTCGAGAGGCTTGGCAGGAGAATTTTGTCTTTGAGATAAGCCTATGCTACATAGTAAAAACTCTGTCTAGAAATTTAAAAAGAGAACAACACACATAAGAACACAGAGTGAGACATAGAATTAGATAAGCCAGATTTTATAAAGGATTTATACTTTAGACAGCCCACTGATATATTGATCCATTGATTGTAACGGTACATCCTTAACTCTCTCTTAAGAGTTCTACTTAATTCCTTTTATTTTATCATAATGGAGACTCAATTTCAAAATGGATTTGTACTTAATGTGAGGGAGTATATATGAAGTATATGATTCTAGAAATAAAGGATAGGTGGTTAAGAGATAATAAAAAAGTCTGGGGGCTGGGGATATGCCTAGTGGCAAGAGTGCTTGCCTCGTATACTTGAAGCCCTGGTTCGATTCCCCGAGCACCACATATACAGAAAATGGCCAGAAGTGGCGCTGTGACTCAAGTGGCAGAGTGCTAGCCTTAGAGAAAAAGTAGCCAGGGACAGTGCTCAGGCCCTGAGTCCAAGTCCCAGGACTGGCAAAAAAAAAAAAAAAAAAAAAAAAAAAAAAGTCTGAAGTTGATCCCTGAGTCTGGCAGACATTTTGGAGGCTGTTTGCCTTCTAGGTTTGTACTTTAAGAAGGGTATTTTAGTAGCCTCATACTAGGTAATATAGGTGACTTAATTAACACAGTTGCTGGAAGAAAGCCTGATTTGGGTTTGTTATTGCTGCTACTGCTGCTCCTTCCTCTTCTCTTCTTTGTGCTTATCTGCTGCTGCTTTGTCTTCTTACGCTGCTTCTGCTTGTCTCTTACGCTGCTTCTGCTTTGTCTTCTACGCTGCTTCTGCTTCTTTTTGCTTTAAGAAATTAATCCCCCCCCAGGTTATTAATTGAGGGATTTATATTTGTGTCTCTGGAACTAAAATAATCTAATGTCCTTCTCTTCTTGATACCTAGGGTCAGGTTCTTTTCTGAGTAATCTTCGTGGTCCTCTTATTTAACCATCACAACAACTATCTGTATGCTTTGCTCTACTCAGTAGATAAGGAAAGGGAATATGTGAGGTCTTATTTACTTGACCCAGTTCCAGACAAGGTTAACAAATGTAGAAAGGACTTCATGTAAATTGGCCTTGTTGGAAGACCTCTTTACAGTATGACAGCCTCAAGGTTGGGCATCAGGAAACTTTGGGGTTTTTCTTGCTGCATTGGCTGTATTGAGTTATGAGTTCTCCCCACTGGCTGCTACTCATCACCACCAGTCCCAGCACTGACTGTTCTCTCTGTCCACAGGTGCCTGAGGAGCCCCTTGAAGATCCTCTCTCTCACCAATTGTCTGCTTCTAGAATCAGACTTGATGAATTTGTCTAAGTGCCCCAATACAAGACAGCTAGGGGACTGTGTCTAAATAGGGTTATCCTGATGGACATAAGTTCTGAGACCCTGGAAGCACTGCTAGAGAATGTATCGAGTACCCTCCAGGTCCTGAGCCTAGAGGAATGTGGGATCATGAACCTCCAACTCACTGCCATTCTGCCTGCCCTGAGACACTGTTCCCAGCTCACAACCTTTAGCTTTTCTGGGAACCCCATCTCCATAAATGTGCTGTTGCGAGTCGTTCGCCACACCATTGGACTGACCAACTTAAGGGCGTGTGCGGTACCCTGCACCACTGGAATTTTATGAGCATGTTGGAGATGGGTTGCTTGCTACCCTACAAGCCAAGCTGATGCAGATGCTACAAGAGTTGGGGCGGTCAGACATGGAGTGGCTCAGTGGCAAACCCTGTCCTCATCGTGAGTGGCCCTTCAGTGACCTGTGGCCCATGCCCTGGTAGCATCTACACAGGTAAGTAGCCCTATCCACAGCTTTGGTCTGTACATGTGGACACCGAAGCGTACAAATCACAGAAGCCACAGTTACAAAGGACTGCTCATGGTAAGCAGGAAAAGGAAAGATGATCAGGGATGCGAGTTAGACATTGACTTGGGGCAGTTTGGTCATTGTCAAAAATATCCTAAGGCATTACAATGAGAATTTGAAATTTTACATGGGTAGGGTGATGTATAAGAATTGTCCCGGGGCTGGGGATATAGCCTAGTGGCAAGGAGTGCCTGCCTCGGATACACGAGGCCCTAGGTTCGATTCCCCAGACCACATATACAGAAAAAACGGCCAGAAGGCGCTGTGGCTCAAGTGGCAGAGTGCTAGCCTTGAGCGGGAAGAAGCCAGGGACAGTGCTCAGGCCCTGAGTCCAAGGCCCAGGACTGGCAAAAAAAAAAAAAAAAAAAAAAAAAAAAAAAAGAATTGTCCCTACATTGATGAATGTAAAGAGACAGCCATAATTAAAGAAACCTTAGTATAAATGATTTGTTATGCTGTGTGATATATGAACCTGTTTCGGTAACTTAAAGTCAGATATTATTTGAAGTTGAGAGTTGGCAAAAAAAATTTGCTGAGAAATGATTAGTGGGAACATTTTTTTTTTTTTTTTTTTTTTTTGGCCAGTCCTGGGGCTTGGACTCAGGGCCTGAGCACTGTCCCTGGCTTCTTTTTGCTCAAGGCTAGCACTCTGCCACTTGAGCCACAGCGCCACTTCTGGCCATTTTCTGTATATGTGGTGCTGGGGAATCGAACCCAGGGCCTCATGTATACGAGGCAAGCACTCTTGCCACTAGGCCATATCCCCAGCCCGGGAACATTTATTAGGACACTATTAAAAGGAAAATGATGGGCAATGAGGCCAAGAGCATATTGCTGCTATTGCTACTGCTGCTTCTGATCTGGTGAAGGTGCCAATGTGGGGTTGGCAACAGGCTTTTATAGGGTTACTAGGCTCTTTCCTGTTTTTAATCTCTTTGGGGGAGTCTTGCTTATTGGTCCTTTTTTTCCCCCCTCAGGGAATAGTTTGAATTCTCACCAGATTGGCTCTTCTGCATCTTATGGGAGCTATTTCATGTGCTTGTGTTGCCTCCATATTCCACCTTGGTCCTGGGTATCTGACTGTTTGCTATGTCTCCTTTAAGGGGAGACAGTCTTTCACATACCCTCTTCCTGTAGAGAAGAATGAATCCAATCTTGGATTCAGTGCCATGATGATATATTGGATTTGCTTGGAGCTGGTAGGGTTGTAGATATGTCCTAACCTACCTATTTATTATCCTAGCACATGAATATGGAGCAATCCACCGAGCCATGTCATGGTCTAATTGATTTTCGAATAGAATTACATGGCATCATGATTCATGGAGCTAAGAGGCACTGAAGGGTCAGAAAGTGTGGATGGTATCCATGCTGTACCCTGGTCACTAAACCTCCAGCCTAGTGCATGCAGAAAGAACTCTGGGTAGGAAGTCAATAAAGTGAGTTCTAGTGTCAAAAAGGAATAAAGTAGATGGGATGTCAATCCCCTGAAGAAGTGAGGCCAGGATCCCCATTTTCCCTTGAGATTCATCCAAGACTAGATAGGTTAATTTATGAGTGTTGCCTTGAGGTTGTCCTGAAATTTAGCTCCAAGGCAGCAGTCTTTTCTAAGCCTGGCATAGGTTTCCTGTGGGTGGCAGTAGCCATATCTAAAACTCTTCCATTTCTCATACTTCAAGAGTTGATAGGTTTTGTATACCAGTGAGTATTTCAGAGTACAAAGCAAATGCCATACATGTATATATTTGTTTGTTTTGGCTAGTCCTGGGGTTTGGACTCAGGGCTTGAGCACTGACCCTGGCCCTGGCTTCTTTTTACTCAAGGATAGCACTCAACCTCTTGAGCCACAGTGCTACTTCTGGCTTTTTGTATGTATGCGGTGCTGAGAACTCGAACCCAGGGCTTCATGTATGTGAGGCAAGCACTCTACCACTAGGCCATATTTCCAGCCCAGCAAATGCTATTTGAAGAGACAGGTTTTTATAGATTAAAGAGGGAAAATAATTATATCAGGAATATGGAAAAATAGAAAATATAAACTGGAGGCTCATTTACAGTAGTGTGTTTTTGTTCTTAATATGAATGTCCATATAAAGCCTCTCTCAAAACAATAGGTCATGGGGAGGAGAGAAGGTGGGAGAAAAATGAGGGAGGAGGTAACAAGTTTGACAAGAAATGTACTCACTACTTTACGTATGTAACTGTAACCTCTCTGTATGTCATCTTGAGAATAAAATTAAAAATTTAAAAACACACCAAAACAGCACCAAGAGATCACTTGATTAAATTTACTAGGTTTACTAGAGAGACAAAATGTCTTTCTCAACCAGGTCTTTTGCCAGCAGCCCTGAATGTCTGGGGAGAGTAAAATACTTTTCCTTTGTGTCACCAGGCAAGATGGTCACATCAGTACAGAGGCAGAGTTACCTAGGTGACCCGCACGCCTGGAGGCGGCTGCCTCCCCCGCCCCTGAGGTCACATCCGGGCCTCACCTCCCCATCCCACCCCCCTACAGAAGGCCTCGCCCGGGGGCGGCTGCTCTCTGTGAGCGTGGGCGCGGGTCAGCGGGACGAGCTCTCCTCTCCTGCCCGAGACCGCGTGGCGTCCTCCTTTCCCGGCTCCTGCTCCACACACCCGGCAGCCATCAGGTAAGGAATGCGCCGTGAGGGAAGGCGGAGGTTCTCATCCTCCTTAGAGGGGTCTGGAACTTTCGGGCGGTTCGTGTCGGGGCGCTGGAGTGAACTTGGAGCAGTTTATCCGGGGCTCTGAGCTCCAGGTGGGAAGTCCACGCGGAGCCGCCGCGGCTTCTCCCGCGTTGTCCACGGGTGTTTGCCCGCCGCCTCGCCCACCTGGTTTCTTCTTCATGACCCGCGTTTGCACTGCGGGCGCCACCGGGCGGGGCGCGGGGACCCGGGTCTGGAAGGGGTGACCCCCGCCCCCATCGCCACCCGGACCCGGGGAGATCTGCCCTCCCCTCGCCCTGCTTCCAGCCCCCGCTTCCGGCTCCCGGCGGCCGCGCGTCCCGAGCCGTCGGCCCGGACCTGTGGGTCGGCGCGCGCCGCACCGAGTCCGGGTCCTCCCGGTTCCGGGGCGCAGGCTCGGGGTGCTGGCCCTGCCCGCCCGAAACGCCCGCCTGAGATTCGGGCAGACGCGGGAGCGGACGGTGCGGACCCCGCTCGGGGACGGGCGGCGCCGGGCGAGGGCGCACCGCCCCGGGACCGGAGGCCTCTGGGCGCCGGGCGCCGCCCCTCCCCGCCCGGGGCCCGGCAGGTGCGCGCGCGCCTCCTCCACCCGCCCGGCTCTCCCGGAGCCGAGCCCCGGGCCGGCGCAGCCCCCAGCCGCGCTCCTCCGCCTCCAGCGCCAGCCGCAGCTCTTCTCCCTTCTGCCCGCACAGCCGGCGGCCCTGGCCTGGCGCGGGGGTCCCGGCGCCACCCCGGAGGCAGCACCGCTGAACCTCGCGCCGCGCCGGGAGGAGCTGAGGCGCCCGAAGGACTCCCGGCCCTCAGTGTGCTTGGAAGGTGGAGAATGAGATGGAAAGGGGGCGAACTGGACGTCTGCTTTTGGTGAGTCAACATGCTGCCTAATAGCACAAGCTGTTAAAAATGAACTTTGGCAAGATAGGCGATATTTGGGTTAAGCTTCAGGCATAGGGCTCGGTGTTAATGGTAGGATTAAAATTTGATTATGGTAACCAAACCCTAATCCATACCCTAAGCCACTCAGGAATCCTATGCCTTACTTGAAACTTTTCATTAACTAAACCCACACAATAACTGTGCTCAACACAGCAACCCTAACCCAGTCCTCAAAGCTGGGAGAGAGAACTGGTTTGCTGGTGTGGTTTTTGTTCTTTCCTCCCTCTTTGGCCTGTTTCCCGACAGTGTAGAGGGTCTGTGTGGGCTGCAGGCCTTTGTAACAGCTGGCTGCCTGCACACTGCTAATGCTGTGATAAATACTCCAAGATTCCATCCTTCAGTATGTGGCTTCTCAGACAATTTACACATATCTAACAATATGACTGGGTTAGGGGTCGGTTGTTGATGTCACTAAGGACTGGTGGTAGTAGGGCTACTCAGAGTGTGCGTTAGCACAAATATTTAGTTATGTTTTGGAAATAGATTAGGCAGGTGTTGGGTTTTCCATTAACCTTACAGAGCAGGTTAGAGTTAGGGACTAAGTTAGGGTTATGCTCACTATTACAGAAAGATAGTAAATGATGGTTGAGGAATGGGTCAGGCTTAGGGAGTGGGTTAGGGAAGGGAATAGGGAATGTGGTAGACAAAGGATGAGGTTGGGGAGCCTGTTAGGGAAGATTTTAGGATAGGGTTTAGGAAGGGTTGAGGGTTAGGGAGTGGGTGAGAATTAACTATGTGGAATCAGTTTGAGTTATGGAGTGGTTTACACTCCATAACAGGTAAGGATTAGGGTTAAGGAAGGGGCTAGGGTAAGAGTTAGGCAATGTGTTCAATATGAATGTGTTAGGTACACAATTGTATGGATTTTGGTTAGTAAATGGCTTAGGGTGAGGCATAAGGTTGGTGAGGAGCTTACGGTGTAGGTTGGGGTTGGAGCATGTTAGGGTGTGAGTACTGGCTAGAGTTAGTGTGCACAATGGGGGTAGGAGTAGGGGTCGGGTAGCTAGGATCAGAGGCCTTTAGAGTGGACACTAGGGTGGTGCTAGAAACAATTGTTGGTATCTCCTTTAGGATGAACCACCATATAATGCACTATTGACTGAAGGAACATGTCTGCATTCCTTCCCAGTGTCACTTAAAGGTATGGGAAGTAGATTCTAGGGTTCAATCTCAGTGGTAGAATACTTGCCTTGCACTTCTGAGGTCCTATGATCAGTACTCAGTAATACAAAGTTAAACATATTGGGTAGAAGAACAGATAGATAACAGATGCTAAACAGACAGTCAGATAACAGAATAACCTTAAGAGAGAAGAAATCAGAGGAAAAAGCAAGATCCTAGGAGAAAAGGGGACCACAGCTAATACCTGGGTTTTAGAGTTCATGTTTATATTTGACCTTTACCTTCATTCTGAGACCCTTCCCTTTACCTTCCATTAATCATCTGTTTTATCCACAGGCAGGGGAAACTGCAAGTACTGGATCTATGTCAGAAAACTATATGGTCTGGTAGCAGGGATGGCATGTGCTCACTGTCCCAGGCCATCCTGCCATTGATGAAGGTAAAGGTGGATGGATCCAGTATGGGAGCAAAAGAGCCCAGGGCTCCTCTGAAGGTGTTCATAGATCTCTACCTCAGTATTGGCAGCCACGATGAATGGCTCACTTCTCTGATTGAAAAGGCCAAGCAGTGGAAAGGTTTACTACACTTATACTGTAACAAGCTGAGTATTTTTGCACTGTCCGTACAAAATATGAAGGTATTGAAAATGGTGAGGCTGTATTCTGTCCAGGATTTGGAACTGGTCTGTAACTGGAAATTATCAGTCCTGGGGAAGCTCCTTTCTCTTCTACCATACATGGGTAAATTGCACAGACTCTTCCTGTCTCAGACACAGATGTCCCAGTGTAGTTCTTGGGAGGAGGAGGAGCAGTTTGTGGAGACGTTCAGCTCTCAGTTGCTCAGTCTACATCACCTCCAGGAGCTTCATTTGGAATCCATCAGCTCTCTTGAAGGCTCCTTGTGCAGTTTGCTCAGGTGAGGGTTATTACATTTGCTCTGCAGAATAGGACAGGTCTGTATTCATTTCAGGATGGATAAAGCATCTTTGCTCTGTGACAGCCATAATCATGTGTCCCTGTATGTCAACATTTGTCTTGTTCCCAAGTATGGTATCTATCCAAACAGTTTAGAGGTAGTCTTTATCCCTCTTTGGATCAGAATAGTACAATTGCATATACTGGGTACAATCATCTCAAGTTATATAGAACAACTATTTATTTTGGCTCACAGATCTAGTTGAGGTCCAGTGGAAAATATCCAGTGAATGCCACTGTTTTGGTTTATATGCAGAGACTATGTGCTCAAGCAATGTCAGGACCCTGGGTGTGGTAGTTTATACCTGTAATTCGAGCATTCGAGAGGCTTGGCAGGAGAATTTTGTCTTTGAGATAAGCCTATGCTACATAGTAAAACTCTGTCTAGAAATTTAAAAAGAGAACAACACACATAAGAACACAGAGTGAGACATAGAATTAGATAAGCCAGATTTTATAAAGGATTTATACTTTAGACAGCCCACTGATATATTGATCCATTGATTGTAACGGTACATCCTTAACTCTCTCTTAAGAGTTCTACTTAATTCCTTTTATTTTATCATAATGGAGACTCAATTTCAAAATGGATTTGTACTTAATGTGAGGGAGTATATATGAAGTATATGATTCTAGAAATAAAGGATAGGTGGTTAAGAGATAATAAAAAAGTCTGGGGGCTGGGGATATGGCCTAGTGGCAAGAGTGCTTGCCTCGTATACTTGAAGCCCTGGTTCGATTCCCCAGCACCACATATACAGAAAATGGCCAGAAGTGGCGCTGTGACTCAAGTGGCAGAGTGCTAGCCTTGAGAAAAAGTAGCCAGGGACAGTGCTCAGGCCCTGAGTCCAAGTCCCAGGACTGGCAAAAAAAAAAAAAAAAAAAAAAAAAAAAAGTCTGAAGTTGATCCCTGTGTCTGGCAGACATTTTGGAGGCTGTTTGCCTTCTAGGTTTGTACTTTATGAAGGGTATTTTAGTAGCCTCATACTAGGTAATATAGGTGACTTAATTAACACAGTTGCTGGAAGAAAGCCTGATTTGGGTTTGTTATTGCTGCTACTGCTGCTCCTTCCTCTTCTCTTCTTTGTGCTTATCTGCTGCTGCTTTGTCTTCTTACGCTGCTTCTGCTTTGTCTTCTTACGCTGCTTCTGCTTTGTCTTCTTACGCTGCTTCTGCTTCTTTTTTGCTTTAAGAAATTAATTCCCCCCCCCCCCAGGTTATTAATTGAGGGGATTTATATTTGTGTCTCTGGAACTAAAATAATCTAATGTCCTTCTCTTCTTGATACCTAGGGTCAGGTTCTTTTCTGAGTAATCTTCGTGGTCCTCTTATTTAACCATCACAACAACTAATCTGTATGCTTTGCTCTACTCAGTAGATAAGGAAAGGGAATATGTGAGGTCTTATTTACTTGACCCAGTTCCAGAACAAGGTTAACAAATGTAGAAAGGACTTCATGTAAATTGGCCTTGTTGGAAGACCTCTTTACAGTATGACAGCCTCAAGGTTGGGCATCAGGAAAACTTTGGGGTTTTTCTTTGCTGCATTGGCTGTATTGAGTTATGAGTTCTCCCCACTGGCTGCTACTCATCACCACCAGTCCCCAGCACTGACTGTTCTCTCTGTCCACAGGTGCCTGAGGAGCCCCTTGAAGATCCTCTCTCTCACCAATTGTCTGCTTCTAGAATCAGACTTGATGAATTTGTCTAAGTGCCCCAATACAAGACAGCTAAGGGGACTGTGTCTAAATAGGGTTATCCTGATGGACATAAGTTCTGAGACCCTGGAAGCACTGCTAGAGAATGTATCGAGTACCCTCCAGGTCCTGAGCCTAGAGGAATGTGGGATCATGAACCTCCAACTCACTGCCATTCTGCCTGCCCTGAGACACTGTTCCCAGCTCACAACCTTTAGCTTTTCTGGGAACCCCATCTCCATAAATGTGCTGTTGCGAGTCGTTCGCCACACCATTGGACTGACCAACTTAAGGCGTGTGCGGTACCCTGCACCACTGGAATTTTATGAGCATGTTGGAGATGGGTTGCTTGCTACCCTACAAGCCAAGCTGATGCAGATGCTACAAGAGTTGGGGCGGTCAGACATGGAGTGGCTCAGTGGCAAACCCTGTCCTCATCGTGAGTGGCCCTTCAGTGACCTGTGGCCCATGCCCTGGTAGCATCTACACAGGTAAGTAGCCCTATCCACAGCTTTGGTCTGTACATGTGGACACCGAAGCGTACAAATCACAGAAGCCACAGTTACAAAGGACTGCTCATGGTAAGCAGGAAAAGGAAAGATGATCAGGGATGCGAGTTAGACATTGACTTGGGGCAGTTTGGTCATTGTCAAAAATATCCTAAGGCATTACAAATGAGAATTTGAAATTTTACATGGGTAGGGTGATGTATAAGAATTGTCCCGGGGCTGGGGATATAGCCTAGTGGCAAGAGTGCCTGCCTCGGATACACGAGGCCCTAGGTTCGATTCCCCAGACCACATATACAGAAAAAACGGCCAGAAGCGGCGCTGTGGCTCAAGTGGCAGAGTGCTAGCCTTGAGCGGGAAGAAGCCAGGGACAGTGCTCAGGCCCTGAGTCCAAGGCCCAGGACTGGCAAAAAAAAAAAAAAAAAAAAAAAAAAAAAAAGAATTGTCCCTACATTGATGAATGTAAAGAGACAGCCATAATTAAAGAAACCTTAGTATAAATGATTTGTTATGCTGTGTGATATATGAACCTGTTTCGGTAACTTAAAAGTCAGATATTATTTGAAGTTGAGAGTTGGCAAAAAAAAATTTGCTGAGAAATGATTAGTGGGAACATTTTTTTTTTTTTTTTTTTTTTTTTGGCCAGTCCTGGGGCTTGGACTCAGGGCCTGAGCACTGTCCCTGGCTTCTTTTTGCTCAAGGCTAGCACTCTGCCACTTGAGCCACAGCGCCACTTCTGGCCATTTTCTGTATATGTGGTGCTGGGGAATCGAACCCAGGGCCTCATGTATACGAGGCAAGCACTCTTGCCACTAGGCCATATCCCCAGCCCGGGAACATTTATTAGGACACTATTAAAAGGAAAATGATGGGCAATGAGGCCAAGAGCATATTGCTGCTATTGCTACTGCTGCTTCTGATCTGGTGAAGGTGCCAATGTGGGGTTGGCAACAGGCTTTTATAGGGTTACTAGGCTCTTTCCTGTTTTTAATCTCTTTGGGGGAGTCTTGCTTATTGGTCCTTTTTTTCCCCCCTCAGGGAATAGTTTGAATTCTCACCAGATTGGCTCTTCTGCATCTTATGGGAGCTATTTCATGTGCTTGTGTTGCCTCCATATTCCACCTTGGTCCTGGGTATCTGACTGTTTGCTATGTCTCCTTTAAGGGGAGACAGTCTTTCACATACCCTCTTCCTGTAGAGAAGAATGAATCCAATCTTGGATTCAGTGCCATGATGATATATTGGATTTGCTTGGAGCTGGTAGGGTTGTAGATATGTCCTAACCTACCTATTTATTATCCTAGCACATGAATATGGAGCAATCCACCGAGCCATGTCATGGTCTAATTGATTTTCGAATAGAATTACATGGCATCATGATTCATGGAGCTAAGAGGCACTGAAGGGTCAGAAAGTGTGGATGGTATCCATGCTGTACCCTGGTCACTAAACCTCCAGCCTAGTGCATGCAGAAAGAACTCTGGGTAGGAAGTCAATAAAGTGAGTTCTAGTGTCAAAAAGGAATAAAGTAGATGGGATGTCAATCCCCTGAAGAAGTGAGGCCAGGATCCCCATTTTCCCTTGAGATTCATCCAAGACTAGATAGGTTAATTTATGAGTGTTGCCTTGAGGTTGTCCTGAAATTTAGCTCCAAGGCAGCAGTCTTTTCTAAGCCTGGCATAGGTTTCCTGTGGGTGGCAGTAGCCATATCTAAAACTCTTCCATTTCTCATACTTCAAGAGTTGATAGGTTTTGTATACCAGTGAGTATTTCAGAGTACAAAGCAAATGCCATACATGTATATATTTGTTTGTTTTGGCTAGTCCTGGGGTTTGGACTCAGGGCTTGAGCACTGACCCTGGCCCTGGCTTCTTTTTACTCAAGGATAGCACTCAACCTCTTGAGCCACAGTGCTACTTCTGGCTTTTTGTATGTATGCGGTGCTGAGAACTCGAACCCAGGGCTTCATGTATGTGAGGCAAGCACTCTACCACTAGGCCATATTTCCAGCCCAGCAAATGCTATTTGAAGAGACAGGTTTTTATAGATTAAAGAGGGAAAATAATTATATCAGGAATATGGAAAAATAGAAAATATAAACTGGAGGCTCATTTACAGTAGTGTGTTTTTGTTCTTAATATGAATGTCCATATAAAGCCTCTCTCAAAACAATAGGTCATGGGGAGGAGAGAAGGTGGGAGAAAAATGAGGGAGGAGGTAACAAGTTTGACAAGAAATGTACTCACTACTTTACGTATGTAACTGTAACCTCTCTGTATGTCATCTTGAGAATAAAATTAAAAATTTAAAAACACACCAAAACAGCACCAAGAGATCACTTGATTAAATTTACTAGGTTTACTAGAGAGACAAAATGTCTTTCTCAACCAGGTCTTTTGCCAGCAGCCCTGAATGTCTGGGGAGAGTAAAATACTTTTCCTTTGTGTCACCAGGCAAGATGGTCACATCAGTACAGAGGCAGAGTTACCTAGGTGACCCGCACGCCTGGAGGCGGCTGCCTCCCCCGCCCCTGAGGTCACATCCGGGCCTCACCTCCCCATCCCACCCCCCTACAGAAGGCCTCGCCCGGGGGCGGCTGCTCTCTGTGAGCGTGGGCGCGGGTCAGCGGGACGAGCTCTCCTCTCCTGCCCGAGACCGCGTGGCGTCCTCCTTTCCCGGCTCCTGCTCCACACACCCGGCAGCCATCAGGTAAGGAATGCGCCGTGAGGGAAGGCGGAGGTTCTCATCCTCCTTAGAGGGGTCTGGAACTTTCGGGCGGTTCGTGTCGGGGCGCTGGAGTGAACTTGGAGCAGTTTATCCGGGGCTCTGAGCTCCAGGTGGGAAGTCCACGCGGAGCCGCCGCGGCTTCTCCCGCGTTGTCCACGGGTGTTTGCCCGCCGCCTCGCCCACCTGGTTTCTTCTTCATGACCCGCGTTTGCACTGCGGGCGCCACCGGGCGGGGCGCGGGGACCCGGGTCTGGAAGGGGTGACCCCCGCCCCCATCGCCACCCGGACCCGGGGAGATCTGCCCTCCCCTCGCCCTGCTTCCAGCCCCCGCTTCCGGCTCCCGGCGGCCGCGCGTCCCGAGCCGTCGGCCCGGACCTGTGGGTCGGCGCGCGCCGCACCGAGTCCGGGTCCTCCCGGTTCCGGGGCGCAGGCTCGGGGTGCTGGCCCTGCCCGCCCGAAACGCCCGCCTGAGATTCGGGCAGACGCGGGAGCGGACGGTGCGGACCCCGCTCGGGGACGGGCGGCGCCGGGCGAGGGCGCACCGCCCCGGGACCGGAGGCCTCTGGGCGCCGGGCGCCGCCCCTCCCCGCCCGGGGCCCGGCAGGTGCGCGCGCGCCTCCTCCACCCGCCCGGCTCTCCCGGAGCCGAGCCCCGGGCCGGCGCAGCCCCCAGCCGCGCTCCTCCGCCTCCAGCGCCAGCCGCAGCTCTTCTCCCTTCTGCCCGCACAGCCGGCGGCCCTGGCCTGGCGCGGGGGTCCCGGCGCCACCCCGGAGGCAGCACCGCTGAACCTCGCGCCGCGCCGGGAGGAGCTGAGGCGCCCGAAGGACTCCCGGCCCTCAGTGTGCTTGGAAGGTGGAGAATGAGATGGAAAGGGGGCGAACTGGACGTCTGCTTTTGGTGAGTCAACATGCTGCCTAATAGCACAAGCTGTTAAAAATGAACTTTGGCAAGATAGGCGATATTTGGGTTAAGCTTCAGGCATAGGGCTCGGTGTTAATGGTAGGATTAAAATTTGATTATGGTAACCAAACCCTAATCCATACCCTAAGCCACTCAGGAATCCTATGCCTTACTTGAAACTTTTCATTAACTAAACCCACACAATAACTGTGCTCAACACAGCAACCCTAACCCAGTCCTCAAAGCTGGGAGAGAGAACTGGTTTGCTGGTGTGGTTTTTGTTCTTTCCTCCCTCTTTGGCCTGTTTCCCGACAGTGTAGAGGGTCTGTGTGGGCTGCAGGCCTTTGTAACAGCTGGCTGCCTGCACACTGCTAATGCTGTGATAAATACTCCAAGATTCCATCCTTCAGTATGTGGCTTCTCAGACAATTTACACATATCTAACAATATGACTGGGTTAGGGGTCGGTTGTTGATGTCACTAAGGACTGGTGGTAGTAGGGCTACTCAGAGTGTGCGTTAGCACAAATATTTAGTTATGTTTTGGAAATAGATTAGGCAGGTGTTGGGTTTTCCATTAACCTTACAGAGCAGGTTAGAGTTAGGGACTAAGTTAGGGTTATGCTCACTATTACAGAAAGATAGTAAATGATGGTTGAGGAATGGGTCAGGCTTAGGGAGTGGGTTAGGGAAGGGAATAGGGAATGTGGTAGACAAAGGATGAGGTTGGGGAGCCTGTTAGGGAAGATTTTAGGATAGGGTTTAGGAAGGGTTGAGGGTTAGGGAGTGGGTGAGAATTAACTATGTGGAATCAGTTTGAGTTATGGAGTGGTTTACACTCCATAACAGGTAAGGATTAGGGTTAAGGAAGGGGCTAGGGTAAGAGTTAGGCAATGTGTTCAATATGAATGTGTTAGGTACACAATTGTATGGATTTTGGTTAGTAAATGGCTTAGGGTGAGGCATAAGGTTGGTGAGGAGCTTACGGTGTAGGTTGGGGTTGGAGCATGTTAGGGTGTGAGTACTGGCTAGAGTTAGTGTGCACAATGGGGGTAGGAGTAGGGGTCGGGTAGCTAGGATCAGAGGCCTTTAGAGTGGACACTAGGGTGGTGCTAGAAACAATTGTTGGTATCTCCTTTAGGATGAACCACCATATAATGCACTATTGACTGAAGGAACATGTCTGCATTCCTTCCCAGTGTCACTTAAAGGTATGGGAAGTAGATTCTAGGGTTCAATCTCAGTGGTAGAATACTTGCCTTGCACTTCTGAGGTCCTATGATCAGTACTCAGTAATACAAAGTTAAACATATTGGGTAGAAGAACAGATAGATAACAGATGCTAAACAGACAGTCAGATAACAGAATAACCTTAAGAGAGAAGAAATCAGAGGAAAAAGCAAGATCCTAGGAGAAAAGGGGACCACAGCTAATACCTGGGTTTTAGAGTTCATGTTTATATTTGACCTTTACCTTCATTCTGAGACCCTTCCCTTTACCTTCCATTAATCATCTGTTTTATCCACAGGCAGGGGAAACTGCAAGTACTGGATCTATGTCAGAAAACTATATGGTCTGGTAGCAGGGATGGCATGTGCTCACTGTCCCAGGCCATCCTGCCATTGATGAAGGTAAAGGTGGATGGATCCAGTATGGGAGCAAAAGAGCCCAGGGCTCCTCTGAAGGTGTTCATAGATCTCTACCTCAGTATTGGCAGCCACGATGAATGGCTCACTTCTCTGATTGAAAAGGCCAAGCAGTGGAAAGGTTTACTACACTTATACTGTAACAAGCTGAGTATTTTTGCACTGTCCGTACAAAATATGAAGGTATTGAAAATGGTGAGGCTGTATTCTGTCCAGGATTTGGAACTGGTCTGTAACTGGAAATTATCAGTCCTGGGGAAGCTCCTTTCTCTTCTACCATACATGGGTAAATTGCACAGACTCTTCCTGTCTCAGACACAGATGTCCCAGTGTAGTTCTTGGGAGGAGGAGGAGCAGTTTGTGGAGACGTTCAGCTCTCAGTTGCTCAGTCTACATCACCTCCAGGAGCTTCATTTGGAATCCATCAGCTCTCTTGAAGGCTCCTTGTGCAGTTTGCTCAGGTGAGGGTTATTACATTTGCTCTGCAGAATAGGACAGGTCTGTATTCATTTCAGGATGGATAAAGCATCTTTGCTCTGTGACAGCCATAATCATGTGTCCCTGTATGTCAACATTTGTCTTGTTCCCAAGTATGGTATCTATCCAAACAGTTTAGAGGTAGTCTTTATCCCTCTTTGGATCAGAATAGTACAATTGCATATACTGGGTACAATCATCTCAAGTTATATAGAACAACTATTTATTTTGGCTCACAGATCTAGTTGAGGTCCAGTGGAAAATATCCAGTGAATGCCACTGTTTTGGTTTATATGCAGAGACTATGTGCTCAAGCAATGTCAGGACCCTGGGTGTGGTAGTTTATACCTGTAATTCGAGCATTCGAGAGGCTTGGCAGGAGAATTTTGTCTTTGAGATAAGCCTATGCTACATAGTAAAACTCTGTCTAGAAATTTAAAAAGAGAACAACACACATAAGAACACAGAGTGAGACATAGAATTAGATAAGCCAGATTTTATAAAGGATTTATACTTTAGACAGCCCACTGATATATTGATCCATTGATTGTAACGGTACATCCTTAACTCTCTCTTAAGAGTTCTACTTAATTCCTTTTATTTTATCATAATGGAGACTCAATTTCAAAATGGATTTGTACTTAATGTGAGGGAGTATATATGAAGTATATGATTCTAGAAATAAAGGATAGGTGGTTAAGAGATAATAAAAAAGTCTGGGGGCTGGGGATATGGCCTAGTGGCAAGAGTGCTTGCCTCGTATACTTGAAGCCCTGGTTCGATTCCCCAGCACCACATATACAGAAAATGGCCAGAAGTGGCGCTGTGACTCAAGTGGCAGAGTGCTAGCCTTGAGAAAAAGTAGCCAGGGACAGTGCTCAGGCCCTGAGTCCAAGTCCCAGGACTGGCAAAAAAAAAAAAAAAAAAAAAAAAAAAAAAGTCTGAAGTTGATCCCTGTGTCTGGCAGACATTTTGGAGGCTGTTTGCCTTCTAGGTTTGTACTTTATGAAGGGTATTTTAGTAGCCTCATACTAGGTAATATAGGTGACTTAATTAACACAGTTGCTGGAAGAAAGCCTGATTTGGGTTTGTTATTGCTGCTACTGCTGCTCCTTCCTCTTCTCTTCTTTGTGCTTATCTGCTGCTGCTTTGTCTTCTTACGCTGCTTCTGCTTTGTCTTCTTACGCTGCTTCTGCTTTGTCTTCTTACGCTGCTTCTGCTTCTTTTTTGCTTTAAGAAATTAATTCCCCCCCCCCCAGGTTATTAATTGAGGGGATTTATATTTGTGTCTCTGGAACTAAAATAATCTAATGTCCTTCTCTTCTTGATACCTAGGGTCAGGTTCTTTTCTGAGTAATCTTCGTGGTCCTCTTATTTAACCATCACAACAACTAATCTGTATGCTTTGCTCTACTCAGTAGATAAGGAAAGGGAATATGTGAGGTCTTATTTACTTGACCCAGTTCCAGAACAAGGTTAACAAATGTAGAAAGGACTTCATGTAAATTGGCCTTGTTGGAAGACCTCTTTACAGTATGACAGCCTCAAGGTTGGGCATCAGGAAAACTTTGGGGTTTTTCTTTGCTGCATTGGCTGTATTGAGTTATGAGTTCTCCCCACTGGCTGCTACTCATCACCACCAGTCCCCAGCACTGACTGTTCTCTCTGTCCACAGGTGCCTGAGGAGCCCCTTGAAGATCCTCTCTCTCACCAATTGTCTGCTTCTAGAATCAGACTTGATGAATTTGTCTAAGTGCCCCAATACAAGACAGCTAAGGGGACTGTGTCTAAATAGGGTTATCCTGATGGACATAAGTTCTGAGACCCTGGAAGCACTGCTAGAGAATGTATCGAGTACCCTCCAGGTCCTGAGCCTAGAGGAATGTGGGATCATGAACCTCCAACTCACTGCCATTCTGCCTGCCCTGAGACACTGTTCCCAGCTCACAACCTTTAGCTTTTCTGGGAACCCCATCTCCATAAATGTGCTGTTGCGAGTCGTTCGCCACACCATTGGACTGACCAACTTAAGGCGTGTGCGGTACCCTGCACCACTGGAATTTTATGAGCATGTTGGAGATGGGTTGCTTGCTACCCTACAAGCCAAGCTGATGCAGATGCTACAAGAGTTGGGGCGGTCAGACATGGAGTGGCTCAGTGGCAAACCCTGTCCTCATCGTGAGTGGCCCTTCAGTGACCTGTGGCCCATGCCCTGGTAGCATCTACACAGGTAAGTAGCCCTATCCACAGCTTTGGTCTGTACATGTGGACACCGAAGCGTACAAATCACAGAAGCCACAGTTACAAAGGACTGCTCATGGTAAGCAGGAAAAGGAAAGATGATCAGGGATGCGAGTTAGACATTGACTTGGGGCAGTTTGGTCATTGTCAAAAATATCCTAAGGCATTACAAATGAGAATTTGAAATTTTACATGGGTAGGGTGATGTATAAGAATTGTCCCGGGGCTGGGGATATAGCCTAGTGGCAAGAGTGCCTGCCTCGGATACACGAGGCCCTAGGTTCGATTCCCCAGACCACATATACAGAAAAAACGGCCAGAAGCGGCGCTGTGGCTCAAGTGGCAGAGTGCTAGCCTTGAGCGGGAAGAAGCCAGGGACAGTGCTCAGGCCCTGAGTCCAAGGCCCAGGACTGGCAAAAAAAAAAAAAAAAAAAAAAAAAAAAAAAGAATTGTCCCTACATTGATGAATGTAAAGAGACAGCCATAATTAAAGAAACCTTAGTATAAATGATTTGTTATGCTGTGTGATATATGAACCTGTTTCGGTAACTTAAAAGTCAGATATTATTTGAAGTTGAGAGTTGGCAAAAAAAAATTTGCTGAGAAATGATTAGTGGGAACATTTTTTTTTTTTTTTTTTTTTTTTTGGCCAGTCCTGGGGCTTGGACTCAGGGCCTGAGCACTGTCCCTGGCTTCTTTTTGCTCAAGGCTAGCACTCTGCCACTTGAGCCACAGCGCCACTTCTGGCCATTTTCTGTATATGTGGTGCTGGGGAATCGAACCCAGGGCCTCATGTATACGAGGCAAGCACTCTTGCCACTAGGCCATATCCCCAGCCCGGGAACATTTATTAGGACACTATTAAAAGGAAAATGATGGGCAATGAGGCCAAGAGCATATTGCTGCTATTGCTACTGCTGCTTCTGATCTGGTGAAGGTGCCAATGTGGGGTTGGCAACAGGCTTTTATAGGGTTACTAGGCTCTTTCCTGTTTTTAATCTCTTTGGGGGAGTCTTGCTTATTGGTCCTTTTTTTCCCCCCTCAGGGAATAGTTTGAATTCTCACCAGATTGGCTCTTCTGCATCTTATGGGAGCTATTTCATGTGCTTGTGTTGCCTCCATATTCCACCTTGGTCCTGGGTATCTGACTGTTTGCTATGTCTCCTTTAAGGGGAGACAGTCTTTCACATACCCTCTTCCTGTAGAGAAGAATGAATCCAATCTTGGATTCAGTGCCATGATGATATATTGGATTTGCTTGGAGCTGGTAGGGTTGTAGATATGTCCTAACCTACCTATTTATTATCCTAGCACATGAATATGGAGCAATCCACCGAGCCATGTCATGGTCTAATTGATTTTCGAATAGAATTACATGGCATCATGATTCATGGAGCTAAGAGGCACTGAAGGGTCAGAAAGTGTGGATGGTATCCATGCTGTACCCTGGTCACTAAACCTCCAGCCTAGTGCATGCAGAAAGAACTCTGGGTAGGAAGTCAATAAAGTGAGTTCTAGTGTCAAAAAGGAATAAAGTAGATGGGATGTCAATCCCCTGAAGAAGTGAGGCCAGGATCCCCATTTTCCCTTGAGATTCATCCAAGACTAGATAGGTTAATTTATGAGTGTTGCCTTGAGGTTGTCCTGAAATTTAGCTCCAAGGCAGCAGTCTTTTCTAAGCCTGGCATAGGTTTCCTGTGGGTGGCAGTAGCCATATCTAAAACTCTTCCATTTCTCATACTTCAAGAGTTGATAGGTTTTGTATACCAGTGAGTATTTCAGAGTACAAAGCAAATGCCATACATGTATATATTTGTTTGTTTTGGCTAGTCCTGGGGTTTGGACTCAGGGCTTGAGCACTGACCCTGGCCCTGGCTTCTTTTTACTCAAGGATAGCACTCAACCTCTTGAGCCACAGTGCTACTTCTGGCTTTTTGTATGTATGCGGTGCTGAGAACTCGAACCCAGGGCTTCATGTATGTGAGGCAAGCACTCTACCACTAGGCCATATTTCCAGCCCAGCAAATGCTATTTGAAGAGACAGGTTTTTATAGATTAAAGAGGGAAAATAATTATATCAGGAATATGGAAAAATAGAAAATATAAACTGGAGGCTCATTTACAGTAGTGTGTTTTTGTTCTTAATATGAATGTCCATATAAAGCCTCTCTCAAAACAATAGGTCATGGGGAGGAGAGAAGGTGGGAGAAAAATGAGGGAGGAGGTAACAAGTTTGACAAGAAATGTACTCACTACTTTACGTATGTAACTGTAACCTCTCTGTATGTCATCTTGAGAATAAAATTAAAAATTTAAAAACACACCAAAACAGCACCAAGAGATCACTTGATTAAATTTACTAGGTTTACTAGAGAGACAAAATGTCTTTCTCAACCAGGTCTTTTGCCAGCAGCCCTGAATGTCTGGGGAGAGTAAAATACTTTTCCTTTGTGTCACCAGGCAAGATGGTCACATCAGTACAGAGGCAGAGTTACCTAGGTGACCCGCACGCCTGGAGGCGGCTGCCTCCCCCGCCCCTGAGGTCACATCCGGGCCTCACCTCCCCATCCCACCCCCCTACAGAAGGCCTCGCCCGGGGGCGGCTGCTCTCTGTGAGCGTGGGCGCGGGTCAGCGGGACGAGCTCTCCTCTCCTGCCCGAGACCGCGTGGCGTCCTCCTTTCCCGGCTCCTGCTCCACACACCCGGCAGCCATCAGGTAAGGAATGCGCCGTGAGGGAAGGCGGAGGTTCTCATCCTCCTTAGAGGGGTCTGGAACTTTCGGGCGGTTCGTGTCGGGGCGCTGGAGTGAACTTGGAGCAGTTTATCCGGGGCTCTGAGCTCCAGGTGGGAAGTCCACGCGGAGCCGCCGCGGCTTCTCCCGCGTTGTCCACGGGTGTTTGCCCGCCGCCTCGCCCACCTGGTTTCTTCTTCATGACCCGCGTTTGCACTGCGGGCGCCACCGGGCGGGGCGCGGGGACCCGGGTCTGGAAGGGGTGACCCCCGCCCCCATCGCCACCCGGACCCGGGGAGATCTGCCCTCCCCTCGCCCTGCTTCCAGCCCCCGCTTCCGGCTCCCGGCGGCCGCGCGTCCCGAGCCGTCGGCCCGGACCTGTGGGTCGGCGCGCGCCGCACCGAGTCCGGGTCCTCCCGGTTCCGGGGTGCAGGCTCGGGGTGCTGGCCCTGCCCGCCCGAAACGCCCGCCTGAGATTCGGGCAGACGCGGGAGCGGACGGTGCGGACCCCGCTCGGGGACGGGCGGCGCCGGGCGAGGGCGCACCGCCCCGGGACCGGAGGCCTCTGGGCGCCGGGCGCCGCCCCTCCCCGCCCGGGGCCCGGCAGGTGCGCGCGCGCCTCCTCCACCCGCCCGGCTCTCCCGGAGCCGAGCCCCGGGCCGGCGCAGCCCCCAGCCGCGCTCCTCCGCCTCCAGCGCCGGCCGCAGCTCTTCTCCCTTCTGCCCGCACAGCCGGCGGCCCTGGCCTGGCGCGGGGGTCCCGGCGCCACCCCGGAGGCAGCACCGCTGAACCTCGCGCCGCGCCGGGAGGAGCTGAGGCGCCCGAAGGACTCCCGGCCCTCAGTGTGCTTGGAAGGTGGAGAATGAGATGGAAAGGGGGCGAACTGGACGTCTGCTTTTGGTGAGTCAACATGCTGCCTAATAGCACATGCTGTTAAAAATGAACTTTGGCAAGATAGGCGATATTTGGGTTAAGCTTCAGGCATAGGGCTCGGTGTTAATGGTAGGATTAAAATTTGATTATGGTAACCAAACCCTAATCCATACCCTAAGCCACTCAGGAATCCTATGCCTTACTTGAAACTTTTCATTAACTAAACCCACACAATAACTGTGCTCAACACAGCAACCCTAACCCAGTCCTCAAAGCTGGGAGAGAGAACTGGTTTGCTGGTGTGGTTTTTGTTCTTTCCTCCCTCTTTGGCCTGTTTCCCGACAGTGTAGAGGGTCTGTGTGGGCTGCAGGCCTTTGTAACAGCTGGCTGCCTGCACACTGCTAATGCTGTGATAAATACTCCAAGATTCCATCCTTCAGTATGTGGCTTCTCAGACAATTTACACATATCTAACAATATGACTGGGTTAGGGGTCGGTTGTTGATGTCACTAAGGACTGGTGGTAGTAGGGCTACTCAGAGTGTGCGTTAGCACAAATATTTAGTTATGTTTTGGAAATAGATTAGGCAGGTGTTGGGTTTTCCATTAACCTTACAGAGCAGGTTAGAGTTAGGGACTAAGTTAGGGTTATGCTCACTATTACAGAAAGATAGTAAATGATGGTTGAGGAATGGGTCAGGCTTAGGGAGTGGGTTAGGGAAGGGAATAGGGAATGTGGTAGACAAAGGATGAGGTTGGGGAGCCTGTTAGGGAAGATTTTAGGATAGGGTTTAGGAAGGGTTGAGGGTTAGGGAGTGGGTGAGAATTAACTATGTGGAATCAGTTTGAGTTATGGAGTGGTTTACACTCCATAACAGGTAAGGATTAAGAATGTGTTAAGGAATGGGCTAGGGTAAGAGTTAGGCAATGTGTTCAATATGAATGTGTTAGGTACACAATTGTATGGATTTTGGTTAGTAAATGGCTTAGGGTGAGGCATAAGGTTGGTGAGGAGGTTGGGGTTGGAGCATGTTAGGGTGTGAGTACTGGCTAGAGTTAGTGTGCACAATGGGGGTAGCAGTAGGGGTCGGGTAGGGTTGGGTTGAAGCTTTATTACAATTAGGGTACATGTGAGTGTAGGGTTATGGTTAGGACACGTGTTTTGGTATGGGGTAGGAGATAGGGTAGGGGTTAGAGTGTTTGAGTGGCCTCAAGATCCTCCCCAGTTTTGGTTTACTAGCCCTGCTCTTTGCCATGCTCTCCTATCTGGTGTCCCAGGGATTTTCTTCCCCCTGTATCTGTATTTGTCTTCATCTTGTGTCTCCCACTTATTATGCAAAAAAAGTTCATTTCCTCTCACTGGAAGGCCTACTTTTGAGGACTTTTGTGTAAGCATACAATTTAAAGCTTAAGACAAGGGTCCTAGCTTTGAACAAAGCCCATCTGTACTCTCAGAAATACCTCAGAAGAACCTAGATAGGTGAGGATGAAGCTGTGAGGATAGGTTGTGGTTTCCCCTGGACTGTGTCATCCTGTTTAAAGGCCCTGTACTCTTCCCTACGGTAATATGGCACCTGCTAGGCTGACCCAGACCCTTGGGTGGTCTGGTTCTCTATGGTTCACGTCTCAGGAGCAGTTCAGTGATGGAGGGTTATGTCTGTGGAGAATAGTTGGTGGAGTTGTTGGTACCCCGAAGAACCAGTTTCCTTTTTGTGGCAGGGCCTTATGTGCCTCCACAGAAAGATCCCGACTTTGTTTCCTGTCCTGTGTGTATACTGGCATAGGTATCCACTGTCTGTTGCAGCTTCTGCAAGGCTGTGGGCAGCTCTCCATCTGGTGTCTTCCTTGTCTTTGGGACCTGTCAATGTCTGCACCCAGGTACAGACTACTGAGCTAGGGCTGGGGATCATAGAGGGACTTGAAGGTACTCCAGTTCCTGGACTGAGACCAGGCTGACATCTTGTGAGGGATATAGAGTCTTGTGGGTATTGGTGACACTTGAGCAGTGGATTTGGACATGAAAAGAGCTTCCTAGAGAAGAGCAGGCTGCTGTTGTCAGAGTTGGTCCTATCATGCTGCCCCAATCCTTACCTGCACCCTGTCATCTGCTTCATGCCTGGGCAGGGGCTAATAGAGCCTCTCTACAGCCTGGCAGGGACACCTGGCCAGGAACCTGGGAGGCCATCACACTGCTTACCTATAGCCAGTGCACCCCTGACAGTCCTCTGGCCTGGATGAGGAGGAAGGCACTGGGCCTGCCCATCCAGGAGTTCCTGAGCTCCAGGGATGAAGTGTTGGCAGCAGAG
Organism: Perognathus longimembris pacificus; assembly: GCF_023159225.1. Taxonomy (NCBI): domain Eukaryota; kingdom Metazoa; phylum Chordata; class Mammalia; order Rodentia; family Heteromyidae; genus Perognathus; species Perognathus longimembris. The sequence continues at coordinate 33,980 of NW_025959227.1, read as the reverse complement.
GGCAGGTATGGTGGTGGGGGGGGGGGTGCAGGGGAGGTGGGAAACTCTCTGTCTGCCTGCCCCAGGAGGACTGGATTGCTTTCTCCCACCAGGCTGGCTCCTCCAGAGTCAGAGGGAGGCAGCAGTGACTACTGCATTTTAGGCTGCTGTGGTGAGTTCCGTCTGTCTGTGTTCCACATGGAGAACGCCAGGCCCATTCCAGGCCTGTGGTCTTTCCTATATCCAGCAGAGCCCAGATAACCAGCAAAGGGCTACTTGTGAGGAATCTGGCTACAGTCAGAGGTGCAGACTGCTTTGAGGACTCAAAGCATATTTTGCTGTCTCCCAGTCTGGGCAGGCAGCAGGCTCTCCTGAAAGCTCCAGAACTCTGACCTGGCCAGCTGCTTCATGTCCACATTGAGGTGTTGGTGGGTCTGGGCTTCCTGAGAAGGATAACTTGCATACTGTACAGAAGCCCTTTTGTTGATGGAGTAGGAGCCCCTCATCAATTCGCAGTTTCGTGGGGAAGAGTCCCTACCCCTAACAGCCTGACACCTAGCCTCTTTCCTCCCTTTCTCCCTTCTGATTTTGTCTCCTCTCTGAGGAGAGTGTAGATACACATCCTGTTCTTTGCTTCCCCCATTAAAGGCCCAGCCCAGGCTCGGTGGACACAGGTGAGATGCCATGACCAGGTGGAACAGCCTCTTCAGGCATCTTCCTGAGTCACATTCCCAACTGAGTTTACAAGGGATGTCTTGGCTCTTCCAAAGTGTAGATGACAAAGCTCTGGGTCCTGTTGACGCAGCATCATCAGGGTAGAGGCTCACCAGATTCAGAAAGTTATACCTATTACTTGTCTTAATTTTCCCACTGCCCCTGAGATTTAGAGCTGTGCCCAGGGATGGCAGGCAGACTGAAACGACCTCCTGGCATTAGCCATGGCCTGTGAAGGACCCTGCTTCCCACAAAACCATATTGGGTGATCTTGAGGGAGGCACCCATGGTCTGGAGAGAGTGTAAAAAGAACAGGACATTTATGTGTTATTTCCCTAGGGTTGCTATGACATGGCACTGCCCACTGGCAGCTCTGGAGATCTTTCACAGGTCTGAAGTCCAGCAGTGTGGAAGCAAGGTGTATTATAGGCCACATTCCCTTGTGAGGTGCAAGGGCATGGTGTGTTACAGGTCTTGTCCTGGTTTCTAAACTTGTGAGGGAATAGGGTAGTTTCTGGAGTAATTCCTTTGTGTGTATTTCTGTTACTGAGTTTCCACCTTTTTTTTTTTTCCAGTCATAGGCCTTGAAACTCAGAGCCTGAGCACTGTCCCTGGCTTCTTTTTTGCTCAAGGCTAGCACACTGCCACTTGAGCCACAGCACCACTTCTGGCTGTTTTCTATATATGTGGTGGTGAGGAATCAAACTCAGGGCTTCATGTATATGAGGCAAGCACTCTTGCCACTAGGCCAAACTCCCAGCCTGTTTCCACCTTTTTTTTTTTTTTTTTTGCCAGTCCTTGGCCTTGGACTGAGGGCCTGAGCACTGTCCCTGGCTTCTTTTTGCTCAAGGCTAACACTCTGCCACTTGAGCCACAGCGCCCCTTCTGGCCATTGTCTATATATGTGTTGCTGGGGAATTGAACCCGGGGCTTCATGTATATGAGGCAAGCACTCTTGCCACTAGGCCATACTCCCAGCCTCAGTATCCACCTTTTAAGAGGCTATGCAATTACAGGATCAGGGGTCAGTTCACCTGGACTTCATCTTCCCTTCTACACGTGGGATTAAACACACATAGTGGGTTGTTGTGAGGTTTTCATTTTTTTGAGCAGAACACTTGCCCATGGTTGGTGCTGAGAGAACACTGATTTCCATTTATTGAGAGATGACAACCATCAGAAACCATTCTGAAGTTGTCATCACTGTAGGTCAGGGACACTGAGCACTGTAATCACAGTCATCTGAGGAGGCATCAGGGAGAAGGTGACAGAAGGACCTGGTATGAAAAGATGGTCACTGGGTTTAGGTTAGGAGCTGAGTAAACAAGGTGACTGGGACATAAAAACACCGACTCTGACTGGCCATGCTCCAGGTAGCACTGGGCTGTGGAGGGACTTGGAAGCTATGCTAAGGAGGCACCATGGTGTCACTAGGTAAATGACTTCTTAACTTCCAGGAGTTATCCTGTGTTAGCTCATGCTCTGTTTCAGACACCTAGGCAGCCACACAGACACCTGTGGCCTCCTTTGCTCCCATGAGGCAGGATGCAGAAGGAGATGTGGCAACACGCATTTTAGCCATAAAGGATGCCACGTGGACTGGCTGTTAACTCATTTCCTGAAAAAAGTTATGAATGATCTTACTCAGTTAAAATGTCTCTTTTGACCTTAGTCTTAAAAGGACCCCATCTCTTAGATGAGAAATTGGGGCTCTGTTTCTCCCACAGATTTTCCCTATTTTCTGGCTGAAGTATAAACTCTCCATCACTGCATTAGCTCTTGGTTTTGTTATTGGTTGCATAATTTGTAGAGGGAGAAAGAATCTAATTTGTGTCAGATATGAGTAACAATGGGAAGTGAATTCATCCTAAGAGTATTCTGGGAACACAATCTTTTCAAAGATTGAAGTAAAGTTCACTATACAGAAGGACTTGAATACTTTAGTGATGCACAGTGCCCACGTTGAGTGTCCATTTGTCCTAGATACTTGGCTTGTTTCCATCGAATTGCTGTTGTGCATAATGCTGCTAAACATTTATCTATTCACACATTTCTGTGTGAATGTTTTCACTTGTGTCAGTATATGTAGGAATAGAATTGCTGGATCCTATGGAAATTCAAGTGTTCGCTTTTGTTTCACATGTGCCCAACTGTTTTCCGCAGCTGCCGCACATTTTCGCATTTCTGTGAACAATATCCACTTCTTTATTTTTGGTCACCAATACTTAATCATTTTTACATTTTTTTTTTGTTGCTGAAGTGATGTCTTGTGGTTTTGGTTCTTATTTCCCCCGTGGGTAATGATGTTAAACAAGTTTTTTCTTTTGGTTTTTGGGGGGGAGGGTTTCACTGTGTGGCCTTGAACTCATGACCTTCACACCAGATGGCTGCAATCAACCAACAGAGCATGGGGCAACTTGTTTGTGTAGTCTTGCTCACCTGTGGGGTTGCTAGGGTATATGAAGGCATGTATGAAGTCACTGGGGTTGGAGGGTGACTAAATCTGTGCCGCCGAGAGGCTCGCCATGTCCATCCCAGGAGACATGGAGGTGCAGGCTCACAGTATCTGGCTCTAAGGAGATGCTGTCCATCTGGAGCACAACCTGCATAAGGGTGTCCATAATTGTGTAGTCTCTGTCGGTACCCACTGAGCACTGAAGTTTCAGAGGCCAAACAGAAGAGGTCAGGAAAGGCCACTGTGATGGATGTTGGGGCTGGACAAAGCTGAAGTGTGGAGATTAGTAGTCCACTAGCCATCAAAGAGAAGTCTGATAAATTGAACTTCTTCCAAGGAAATCAGTACAAACCTCCTAAGATTTCCAAGACAAGCTGCCAAAATCTCCAAAGCACCCAAGATAGGCCCTGGCACTGGATTGGTTTAAGTCGGTTCTGCCTGGGACAAGCCAGTCACTCAGCTCCTTTCTGTGAGGTCCCATGTTTGGGTTTCGGCCTACAAAGCTGGTCAGGCTCAGCGTGGTTTGATGGTGGGTCTGGGCTTCCGTTCACCCGTGTCATGATGCAGCAGTCGATTTTCTGTGTGGGGAAGCCTGGAGGAATGCTGCACAGATGGTGCTTGTTTGTGGAGAAGGCCAGACCCGGATTCACCGAGCTGACCTTAAGGCAACTTTGGAAGATAAGCAGAGCTTAGCAGAGCTAAGCGGAGCTTCCTGCCAGGTGGGGCCCAGGGCATAGGTGGGGGTTGCTGTGAAAGCGTGTGGAGAAGCGTGTTCTGCCCCTCCTGTTTGCTTGTTTGTGTCCTTCCTGAAGTGGCTTAGGTGAGGCTAGGTCTTAAACCAGGCCTCAAGAGCTGGCTTCCTCAGTGCTGAGCCTTTAGCTGGTGCAGGCCCTGACCAAGGTTGTGGGGTGGGGATGAATGTGTGGAGGAGCACGGCCTGCCTCTCGTGTTTGCTCATTTGTGCCCTTCCTGAAGTGACTTTGTTGAGGCTGGCCTCAAACCAGGCCTTCGGAGCCTTTAGCTTTAGCTTGTGCTTGTGCTTTCAGCCTTGGCATCCCCAGGCAATGGTTGTGGTTGGCTGTGAATGTGTGTGGAGGAGTGGGGCCTGAGGTGCAGGGGGGGGGGCTTGTGGGGCATCACAGCAGGAGAGGGGAGGGTAAGGGTGTGTAAGTGTGAGGTGCTGGGGCAGAAGGAGCATCTAGGGGGCGGGGAGGTGGAGCAAGAACCTGGAAGCTTGAGGTGCATGGGCGGTGCTTCTGGGGCATCACAACGTGAGAGGGGAGGGCCAAGGGCAAGGAAGTGAGAGGTGAAGGGACAGTGCTTATGGTGTGACACAGAACAAGAGGGGAGGGGAAGTCAGGTCAAGGGGCGTAGCTTGGGCGCTGGACTGGTTTAGGTTGCTCTGCCTTGAACCAGCAGACCTGCCAGGTGGCTAAGGAAGAGCTCCTTTCTCTGAGGGTCCTCTAGTTGTGTTCGGGCCTACAAAGCTGGTCAGGCTCACTGTGGTTTGGTGGTGGGTCTGGGCTTCCATACACCCGTCCCACCAGGCAGCAGCCACTTTTCCATGTTGGGAAGCCTGGAGGACCGTGCGCAGATGCAGCTTGTTGGTGGAGAAGGCTGGACCCAGGTGCACCGAGCTGACCTTGAGGCAACTCCGGAAGACAAGCAGAGCTAAGCTGAGCTTCCTGCCAGGTGGGGACCAGGGAATGAGTGTGGGGTGTTTGTGAAAGTGTGTGGAGAAGTGCAGCCTGCCTCCCCTGTTTGCTCTTTTGGGCCCTTCCTGATGTGGCTTTGGTGAGGCTAGGCCTCAAACCAGGAGCTGGTTTCGTCAATGCCGATCCTTTTAGCTATGGCTTTGTCTTTGCAGGCCCATGCCATGGTTGTAGGGTGGCTGTGGAAGTGTGTGGAGGAGTGGGGCCTGAGATGCAGGGGTGGGGCTTTTGTGGCATCACAGCACAGAGGGGCGGGGCAAGAGCCTGGAAGCTAGAGCTAAAGGGGCCTGGTTTATGGGGTATCACAGCATGAGAGGGGAGGGGCACGGGGGTGGAAGTGAGAGCTGCAGGGGTGGGGCTTATGCAGCATCAGCTTGAAAGAGGTGGAGCATGAGACAGGAAGTGAGGTGAAGGGGCAGGGCTTATAGGACATCACAGATCAAGAGGGGAGGGGCAAAGAGGAAGTGCGAGGTCAAGGTGCACTGGACTGGTTTAGGTCAGTTCTGCCTGGAACAAGCAGACTTGCCACTGAGGCTAGGAAGCAGCTCCTTTCTCTGAGGGCCCTCTAGTTGTGTTCGGGCCTACAAAGCTAGTCAGGCTCACTGTGGCTCGGTGGTGGGCCTGGGCTTCTGTACACCCGTTCTACCAGGCAGCCGCCGCTTGTCTGTGTGGGGAAGCCTGGAGGAACGCTGACCATGCGCAGGTGCAGCCTGTTTGTGGAGAACGCCTAACCCAGGTGCACCGAGCTGACCTTTAGGCAACTCCAGAAGACAGAGCTAAGCTGAGCCTCCAGGCAGGTGTGGCCCAGGGCATGGGTGTGGGGTGCTTGTGAATGTGTGTGGAGAAGCATGGCCTGCCTCTCCTGTTTGCTCTATTGGGCCCTTCCTGAAGTGGCTTTTGTGAGGCTAACAACTCAAAACAGGCCTCCAGAGCTGGCTTCCCCAGTCAGTGCTGAGCATTTAGCGGGCTTTCAGTTTTGGCAGGCCCAGGCCATGGTTGTGGGGTGTTTGTGAAAGTGTGGAGGAGTGGGGCCTGCCTCTCCTGTTTGCTTGTTTGTGCCCTTCCTGAAGTGGCTTCAGTGAGGCTAGGCCTCAAACCACGCCTCCAGAGCTGGCTCCCAGTCACTGCAGAGCCAGTGCTTTCAGTTTGGAAGGCCCATGGCATGGGTGTTGGTTTGTATTACCTGCCTTCCTGCCTCTCTCTGTTGGTTTGTGTCCTTCCTGAAGTGGCTTTGGTCAGGCCAGTCCCCAAACCAGGCTTCTAGAGCTGGCTTTTAGTTGGCACTTTCAGTCTAGGCAGGCCCAGGGCATGGATACAGGTGAGGGACAGTGTGGAGAAATACCATCTGCTTCTCCTAAAGTGGCTTGGGCGAGGCCAGTCCCCAAACCAGGCGTCCATAGCCGGCTTCAGTCATTGTCAAACTTTTAGCTGGCACTTTCAGGTCCAGAACATGGGTGTGCGGTGTTGTGATTGTGTGTGCAGAAGTGCGGCCTTCCTCTCTTGTTTGTTCGTGTGTGGCCTTCCTGTAGTGGCTTCAGGGTGGCTAGGCCCTGAAGTAAGGAGGTCAGGTCTCTCCGGTGCCATCTTGGCCACATGTTGAATTGTAGGGTCTGGCATCTCGTCTTCATGGTAGAGGGAGGGAATTCTGACCCCCTGTTGATGCTTGTGTCTGAATTCCTGTAGACAGGTGTGAGCACTTCCCTTGTAGGTGACTGAACCTGTCAGTCCAGGGCTTGGGAATAGGAGCTTCCTATTACCCTGTCCCCTGACTTTACCTTATTTAGGCCCAGACAAGCACTGTTGCCATTGTACCATACCACACATCTCCGTGTTTGCATCCTGTCTCCTGGCTATCTCTGGTCATCATGGTGTCCCAAATCAGCTCTTGTAGCTGAATTGGTTTGTTAGTATAGTTTTTGTTTTTTCTTTCCTCTCTGGCCTGTTTCCTAACAGTGATAAATATATTTGGGGGCAGCAGGCCTTTGTAACAATTGGCTGCCCATAGACTGCTAGCATTCTAATAAAGACTCCAAGATTTGATCCTTCAAAATGTGGTTTCTCTGATAATTTACATTATAACAGGCCCAAACCAGGCTTCTGGATCCAGCTCCCAGTCACTGCAAAGACTTTAGATGGTGCTTTCAGTCTAGGCAGGCACAGGGTATGGTTGTGGGGGTATTTGTGAAAGTGTGTTTATTGCACATTCTACTTTGAATACCAATGTATTTTGTGTAGTTTTTGGAGCATGCTTTGCCAGCCAGGCAAGCACCTTTATACTGAGTTGTGTCCCCTGGTGGTCTCAGGCCTGGCCTGAGATATGTCTCATTAGAAGGTGGATGGAGGTGGCAGAAAGCAGGAGAAGAAAGTGTGGTCATAATGGCCTTTTCCTGTTTTTCCTTCCATCATCCATGGCTTTGATCCCACTCAACAGAGGAGAGGCCTAAGTGTTGAGCGTTGGAATGGTAGGTGTTGGATCCAGGTGTCCAGTCCAATGTAGGATAGGCTCAGTGGACCCCAAGAAATCTTGGTTAGGAGAACATAGACCCAATCTAGGTCTTGCATAGGGCACAGAGTTTAGGGTGGAGGGGATGTATTTTTTCCAGATGCCTGTAATCCTATCTACTCAGGAGGCCAAAATCTGTTGATTGCAGTTTGAATCCAGCCCTGGTAGGAAAGTCCATGAGGCTCTTTATCATCAATCAACAATAACAAAAAAACCTCTAATAGAAGCAGAGCTGTGACTCAAGTGGTGGAGTGCTCTTGCCTGAGTTCAAGCCCCAGGACCAGCACAAAAAGAATTTTTGGGGTGGAAATGTGGGTTAGGGTTAAGGTGCTCCCCTAGCATTCATGAAACCCTGTGTTTGATTCCTCAGCACCACATACACAGAAAAAGCAGGAAGTGGCGCTGTGGCTCAAGTGGTAGAATACTACCCTTGAGCAAAAGAAGCTCAGGGACAGTGCCTAGACCCTGATTTCAAGCTCCAGGATTGGCAAGAAAAAGATTTTCATTTTTATCATATAGGTCTTACACACATGTATTTTTAAACTTTTATTTATTTAAAATTTTTTTCTTTGCCGAATGTGGGGCGTGAACTCTGTGCCTGGGTTCTGTCCTCAAGGTCTTCAGCTGAAGACTAGTCTGAGCCACAGCACCACTTCTGTTTTCTAGTGGGTCATTGGAGATAACAGTCTTATTAACTTTCCTGCCTGAGCTGGCTTTGAACCTGGATCCTCTGGTCTCAGCCTCCTGAGTAGCTAGGATGACAGGAGTGAGCCACATTTTATTAGGTATACAAAAGTATTTCACTTTTTTTTTTTTGTGAGTTCCAGTGGTATTGTGTTTAAGGGCCCTCCACAAGCTAGGAAAGTACCTCAGCTCTTAGCCCTGGTTGTTTTTATGCTGCCTTTGGTTTCCATGATTTCCAGCCTTTGTAGGCATTTTGAAGAGAAAATGCACAGAGTGCACAGAGTGTCAGAATAAAATGTGTAGAGCCTGGAAGCTTGGAATCCTGAATAGAGGTTCTGGCTCTATAGCTCAATGTAGGACATAGTGGATGGCTCCCTTTAGAACCTGCTTTGGTGAACTCATGCCTTTCCCAGGCCCCTGGCCTCTGTTCAAGTCTGTGTCAAGTTTTCATTTATACTTTCATGTCCATCCTGGGGCCTGGGTCTTGGGTCGGATTTGGTGGCAGGGAGGGTGGTGGGGTTGTGTTAGGGGTCAGGGCACTGCTGGCATGTTGCTGATGCACATGCCTCCTCCCCGCACGTGCCACCCATGATGTCACCAGCCCCTTCCTTCACACAGGCGCGGGAACACTGAACTCGAGCGGGTGGCAGCGAGCACTGGCTCGGGATGGAGCGCTGCCTCGCACGCAGCAGCTCCGGGTTCCATCCTTACCTTCCTGTGCATGCAAGCGCACTGTAGGCCAGAGAAGAGCTGTGGCTCAGCAACGGGCAGGGGCAGTGAAGGCCTGGTTTGAGCACCGGGTCCGAGCATGCGGCCCTGAGGGCAATGGCGATGGTGACGGTGTGGACAAGTACATTTGCACTGGTCAAGGGTCCAAAGTCCTAACCCCAAATGGAGATCTCTGCACTGACAGTGTCTCAGCCTTGCCCCACAGGGCTGCACAGCCCCGCCCCACTGGTCTTCCCGGCCCCGCCCCTGGTGGCATCACGGCCCCTCCCCATGCCATCGCCACGGCCCCGCCCCTCATGGCGTCACAGCCCGCCCTACTCCGTCGCGGGGTGGGGAGGCCCTGCCTCACGAGGAGGGGACCAGAACCTCTGCCTCCACCCTGGGAGGGCGGGACTTCCGGGGAGCAGAGGCGCGGGAAAGCCAGAGCCAGGAGAGCCTCGTGCAGCTGAGCTGCCACAGGAGCGACCTGCAGGCCCGCGGGCGGGAGGAGAGCGAGTCCCCAGGCCTGAGGACGGAGGACAGGAGGTGAGCCGGGGCCTGCGGACAGAGGAGGCCCCAGCCCCGGGCCTGTGGAGAATGGAGGCCGGGCCGCCGAGCCACATGTGGGCGGGAGAAGAGCCGAGGTCTGCGGAGCCGAGGCCCTCGGAGAGCAGCCTGGGAGCACTGCGCCTGCCGACCTTGAGGAGACTCCAGGAGACGATCTGAGCGCAGCCAAGGAAGCGGAACCTCCTGTCAGGTGTGGCGCGGGTGTGTGGTAAGTGTGACAGTGTGTGGGGGAGCGCGGCCCGCCTCCCTGCTTGCTCGCTTGTGCCCTTCCTGTGGTGTCTTCAGGGTGCCCAAGCCCCGCAGGAAGGGGGTCAGGTCTGGCCGGCGCCATCTTGGTCACAGACATGTTTAATTTTAGGGTCTGGCATCTAGTCTTCATGGTGGAGGGAGGGAAGTCTGACCCCCAGGTGATGGTTGTGCCTGAGTTCCTAGAGGCAGGTGTGAGCACTTTCCTTATAGGTGACTGAACCTGTCAGTCCAGGGCTTAGGAATAGCAGCTTCCTATTACCCTGCCCCCTGACTTTACCTTATTTAGGAAGGTAGAGTTGCAGGGCTTATTTGGGCATCACAGTACGAGAGGAGAGGGGTAAAATGGAGGAGGTCAAGGAGCTAAGCTTATGGGGGCATCCCAGCATGAGAGAGGCAGGGAAAGAGCCAGGAAGGTAGAGGTGCTTATGGGGCATCACAGCAAAAAAGGGAAGGGGCAAGGAGGAGGAAGTTAGAAGTCAAGGGGTGTGGCCTGAGCACTGAACTGGTTTAGCTCACTTCTGGGGGGAACAAACAGGCCTGCCAGAAGCTCCTTTCACTGGGAGTTCCATTGTTGGCTTTGGGTGTACACAGCTGGTCAGGCTTACTGTGGTCGGTGGTTATGCTGGGCTTCTGTACACCCATCCCATTTGGCACCAGCAGCTTTTCTGTGTGGGGAAGCCTGGAGGGATGCTGACCGTGTGTAGATTCTGCTTGTGTGTGGATAAGGCCAGACCCAGGTGCACTGGGCTGATCTTGAGGCAACTCTGGAAGACAAGCAGAGCTAGCTAAGCTTCCTGCCAGGTGTGGCCCTGGGCATGATGGTGGGGTGTTTGTGAAAGTGTGTGGAGAAGCGTGGCCTGTCTCTCCTGTTTGCTTGTTTGTGGCTCTGGTGAGGCTAATCCTCAACCTAGGCCTCTGGATCCAGCTTCCAGTTAGTCCCCAGCCTTTAGCTGGGGCTTTTAGTCTTGGTAGGCCCAGGCCACAGTTGTTGGGTGTCTGTGAAAGTGTGTGGAGAGTGTGGCCTGCCTCTCGTGTTTGCTTGTTTGGGCCCTTCCTGAAGTTGCCTCGGTGAGCCTAAGGCCTCAAACCAGGCCTCCAGAGCCGGCTTCCAGTCAGTGCCGAGCATTTAGCTGGCTTTCAGTCTTGGCAGGCCCAGACATGGTTGTGGGGTGTGTGAAGGAGCGCGGCCTGCCTCCCTATTGTCTTCAGTGAGTCTAGGCCTCAAACCAGTCTTCTGGAGCTGGCTCCCAGTCAGTGCAGAGCCAAAAACACACACACACAAAAGGCACTCTATTAGTTCTGTTTTAATAACGAGAGACTTACCTGTAGAATAAAATAGAATGGGATTTCATTCCCCTTTTCATCTGAAAATTTTGTCCTCCCCTCCCCTCCCCTCCCCTCCTCTCCCCTCCCCTCCCCTCCCCTCTCCCTCCCCCCTCCCCTCCCCTCCCCTCCCCTCCCCCTCCCCCCTCCCCTCCCATTCTCAATTCTCTCTTTTCTCCAGATATTTTATGTTTGCTGTACATGTTAGCATACATGCTTCCAAACCCGTGTGGTTTAGAATATGTGTCAGGCCACTCCGATGTCCTTCAGCAGTTGTGGGGATTTCTTGATCAGAGTCCTTCCCTACCATACCTGATGCTGTTTTCCCGCTGCGCCTAACTTGGCGACAATGGAGACTTGAATAAATGGTCAGCTGTGCTTTTACTGTGTTCATGTACCTGCTCTGCATACACATGTGAGGGTATGGGTGGGGGATCGAGTGCTGTGTGTCTCTGTGTATGCTTGGACACCCCTTAAGCACGCTTGATAAAAGGCCATCTACCGCCAGTGATGCAGAACACTGTCTAGTAAGTCACGGATTGGGTTGGGGTTGGGCATTGGTTTAAGGAATTGGGTTGTTAGGTGTCTGTGGTTTGAGGTAGGGGTTTCAGGTCTTAGGGCTACTGTTTTCAGGGGCACGGGGACCCGGGTCTGGAAGGTGCGAACACCGCCCTTATCTCTATCTGGACCCGGGGAGATCTGCCCTCCCTTCGCCGTGCTCCCCACTCCTGGCTCCTTGCGGCCACCCGGCCCCGAGCCACAGGCAGTGGCCTGTGGGACGTTGCATGCTGCACCGAGTTCTGGTCCTCCCGGTTCTGGTGCGCATGCCCTGGGGGTGCTGTCCCTGCCCCTCCCCGCCCTGGACCCTGTAGGTGCACGCACATCTCCTCTACTCTGCCCAGCTCTCCTGGAGCCAAACCCAGGGCCTGTGCTGCCCAGAGTCACACTGTAGCTCTTCTCCCTTCTTCCCCACACAGCAGATGGCCCTGGCTTGGCGCGGGGGTCCCGGCGCTGCCCCGAAGGCAGGCCGATCCACATGCCGCACCAGGGAGGAGCAGAGCCCCCGAAGGACTCCCAGCCCTCAGTGTGCTCCAAAGATGGAGTGGAAAGCGGGTGAACTGGATGTCCGCTTTTGGTGTGAGTCAACACGCTGCCTGGAACCACATGTGTTGAACCTGGGTAACTGCAGTCGAAATCAGGACACGGGGGATGCAAGGCGAGTGAACCAATGCATACTTTATTCCAAGAGGGCCAGGGTTTATATAGGATTAGAAACCAATTTTACAATTACAGGGTAAAAGATCAATACAGCATGACATTTGTCTCAAATACAAAAGTGGAGGAAATTTCCTACTGTGAGGGCAGGAACTTGGTACAAATGCCTTTCTAATTACAGGAGGTAGTGACTACAAAGATTATTGATATCAAAACAAGGAACTGTATACAACCGAGGTAGAACTATAATTATCTCCTAGCTACTATCTCCTTAAGGCTAGATAACATCAATCTTGACTTCTCCAAATACTTGTGAAATAACAGTGAGGAGACTTTCCTGTTTACAGTGAGAATCTAGTGAGGAGACTTTCCTGTTTACAGAGAGAATCTAACACCAAAGGCAGCTGGTCTAGCAAGTCTCCTCAGGGAGACTTGCTAAGTAGGGGGGAAAAGGAGATTCTCACAACAAGTGGTGGCTTCCTTTGGCCCACAAACACCAGAAATTCCTTACTGGGAATGTGTTCCCAAGAGCCTATTAGTGTGCTAATGAGGCATCAGAGTAACCGTGCCTGGGCTAAATTTTTCCACTGGTTGGAGACTTTAATTCTCCAACACACATGCTGTTGAAAATGAACTTTTGCAAGATAGGCGATATTTGGGTGACACTTCAGGCATAGGGCTCAGTGTCAATGGTAGGATTAAAGTTTGATTATGGTAACCATGCCCTAATATGTACCCTAAGCCACTCAGGAATCCTATGCCTTACTTGAGACTTTTCATTAACTAAACCCACACAATAACTGTGACCAACATAGCAACCCTAACCCAGTCCTCAAAGCTTGGAGAGAGAACTGGTTTGCTGGTATGTTTTTTGTTCTTTCCTCCCTCTTTGGCCTGTTTCCTGACAGTGTTGAGGGTATGTGTTGGCTGCAGGCCTTTGTAACAACTGTGCCTGCAGACTGCTAATGCTCTGATAAACAAAGATTCCATCCTTCAGTATGTGGCTTCTCTGATAATTTACACATATCTAACAGTATGACTGTGGTTAGGGGTCGGTTGTTGATGTCCATAAGGACTGGTGGTTGTAGGGCTACTCAGAGTGGGCATTAGCATTAAGATTTAGTTATGGTTTGGAAATAGATTAGGCAGGTGTTGGGTTTTCCATTAACCTTACAAAGCAGGTTAGTGTTAGGGACTAAGTTAGGGTTAGGATCACTATTACAGAAAGATAGTAAATGATGGTTAAGGAATGGGTCAGGCTTAGGGAGTGGGTTAAGGAATGTGGTAGACAAAGGATGAGGTTAGGGAGCCTGTTAGGGAAGATTTTAGGATCAGGGTTTAGGAAGGGTTGAGGGTTAGGGAGTGGGTGAGAATTTGTGGAATGAGTTTGAGTTATGAGATGTGTTAGGGAGTGGTTTATAAAACAAGTTATGGAACAGGTAAGGATTAAGAACGTGTTAAGGAAGGGGCTAGGGTAAGAGGCAATGTGTTCAATATGAATGTGTTAGGTACACAATTGTATGGATTTTGGTTAGTGAATGTCTTAGGGTGAGGCATAAGGTTGGTGAGTAGCTTAAGGTGTGGGTTTGGGTTGTAGCACGCTAGGGTGTGAGTACTGGCTAGAGTCACTTGTGTGCACGATGGGGATCCATGTTAGAGTATGGAGTAGGGGTATGGTTAGGGTTGGGTTGAAGCTGTGTCACAATTAGGGTACCTGTGTGTACGGTTATGGTTATGGTTAGGACATATGTCTTGGTATGGGGTAGGAGATACGGTAGGGCTTAGAGTCTGAATGGCCTCAAGATCCTCATCCTCCCCAGGGTCTTGGTTTACTAGCCCTGCTCTTTCCCATGCCCTCCTTTCTGGTGTACCAGGGTTTGTCTTCCACTTATCTGTATTTGTCTTCATCTTGTGTCTCCCACTTATTATGCAAAAAAGTCCATTTCCTCTCACTGGAAGGCCTACTTTTGAGGATTTTTGTGTAAGTGTACAATTTAAAGCTTAAGACAAGGATCCTAGCTTTGAGCAAAGCCCATCTGTACTTTCAGAAATACCTTGGAAGAACCTAGATAGGTGAGGATGAAGCTGTGAGGATAGGTTATGGTTTGTTGCTTGGGAATTGAACCCATGGCTTCATGTATATGAGGCAAGCACTCTTGCCACTAGGCCATACTCCCAGTCCCGTCCAGTTTTCACCTTTTAAGAGGCTATGCAATTACAGGATCAGGGGTGAATTCACCTGGACTTCATCGTCCCTTCTACACGTGGTATTAAACACACATAGCAGGTTGTTGTGAGGTTCTTATTTTTTTGAGCAGCATACTTGCTCATGGTTTGTGCTGGTTCACCTCTCAGGAGCAGTACAGTGATGGAGGGTTCGGTCTGTGGAGAACATTTGGTGGAGTTGCTGGTACTCCAAGGGGCCGTGTTTTTCCATTACTATTAAGCAAGCTTGAGTGGGCTAAAACAATCCAGTACTCAATCATAAGTAAACTAACCCAACAGTTACCATGGTATTTTTACTACTATTATGGTTATTTCTGTAGTCTGTGACTATGATCATTTTTTACTGTCCATTACCATGGTTGCTACCTAGGTACAGAGGGGAACAAGGGCTCCCTATATTTTTAAATGCCAAACTACAAAAAATTAGTCTCATGGGTGGGGTGGTCCAGCCCTCTAGCATGGAATCATCACCAGGGTTTAGAAGCTGTTATAATTTTAACACTAAAACTTATATTTAGTCACTCAGGTTCTCAGATTAGCCCTTACAGTAGCAGGGCCTCATGTGCCTCCACAGAAGTATCCTGACTGTTTCCTGTCCCGTATGTATACTGGGATAGGTATCCACTTTCTGTTGCTTCTAGAAGGCCGAGGGCAGCTCTTCATCTGGGTTCTTCCTTGTCTTTGGCACCTCTAAACGTTTGTACGCAGGTACAGACTACTGAGCTAGGGCTGAGGAGCAGAGAGGGACTTGAAGGGACACCAGTTCCTTGACTGAGACCAGGCTGACATCTTGTGAGGGATATACAGTCTTGTGTGTATTGGTGACACTTAAGCAGTGGAATTGGACATGGAGCTTCCTAGAGAAGAGCAGGCTGCTGTTGTTAGAGTGTGTCTCAGCATGCTGCCTGAATCCTTACCTGTCATCTGCTTCAGTCCTTGGAAGGGGCTGATAGAGCCTCTCTACAGCCTGCCTGGAACTCCTGACCAGGAATCTGGGAGGCCAGCACACTGCTTACCTATAGCCAGTGCATCCCTGGAAGTCCTTAGGCCTGGATGTGGAGGAAGCCACTGGGCCTGCCTACCCAGGGGTTCCTGAGCTTCAAGGATGATGTGTTGGCAGCAGAGAGCAGGTATGGGGGGGGGGGCAGGGGAGGTGGGAAGCTCTCTGTCTGCCTGCCCCAGGAGGATTGGATCCTTTCTCCCACCAGGCTGGCTCCTCCAGAGTCAGAGGGAGGCAGCAGTGACTACTGCATTTTAGGCTGCTGTGGTGAGTTCTATTTGTCTGTTCCTCAGAAACATGGTGAAACTCAGGCCCATTCCAGGCCTGTGGTCTTTCCTATATACAGCAGAGCCCAGATACCCAGCAAAGTGCTACTTGTGAGGAAGCTGCATACAGTCAGAGGTGCAGACTGCTTGAAGACTCAAAGTGCATTTTGCTCTCTCCTATTCTGGGCAGGCAGCAGGTTCTCTCTGACCTGGCCAGCTGCTTCATGTCCACATTGATGTAAGTGAATTAATGCCCCTGTTGCTGAGTGTTGGTGGGCCTTGGCCTCCTGAGGTGGTCACTTGCACACTGTACAGAAGCCCTTATGTTGATGGAGCAGGGGCCCTTCATTAATCCTCAGTTCTGTGGGGAAGGGTCCCTACCCTTCATCCTGACACCCAGCCTCTTTCCTCCATTTCCCCCCTTCTGGTTTTTCCCCAGGCCTCTCTGAGAAGGGTGTGGATACACATCCTGTTCTATGCTCCCCTTTTAAAGGCCCAACCACAGCTCTGTGGACACAGGTGAGATGCCATGACCAGGTCGAACAGCCTTTTCATACATCTTACTAAGTCACATTCCAAACCGAGTTTACAAGGGATGTCTTGGCTCTCCTTCCAAAGTGTAGATGACCAAGCGCTGGGTCCTGCTGACACAGCATCATCAGGGTAGAGGCTCGCCAGATTCTTAAAGTTATACCTCTTAATTGTCTTAATTTTCCCACTGCCCCTGAGATTGCGAGCTGAGTTCAGGGATGGCAGACAGACTGAAACGACCCCCTGGCATTAGCCATGGCCTATGAAGGGCCCTGCTTCCTACAAAACCATATTGGGTGACCTTGATGGAGGCACCCATGGTCTGGAAAGTGTGTAGACAGAACAGAACATTTTATGTGTTATTTCCCTAGGGTTGTGAGCTATGGAGATCTTCTTTCACAGCTCTGAAGTCCAACAGATGGAAAAAGGTCCAACAGTGAAAGCAAGGTGTATTATAGGCCACATTCCCTTGACAGGTACAAGAGCATGGTGTGTTCCAGGTCTTGTTCTGGTTTCTAAATCTGTGAGGGAATAGTGTAGTTTGTAGAGTAACTCCCCTGTGTGCATTTCTGTGACTGAGTTTCCATCTTTTTTTTCCCCAGTCTTATGCTTTCCACTCAGAGCCTGAGTACTGTCCCTGGCTTCTTTTTGCTCAAGACTAGCACTCTGCCAGTTGATCCACAGTGTCACTTCTGGCCGTTTTCTATATATGTGGTGGTGAGGAATTGAACTCAGGGCTTCATGTACATGAGGCAAGCACTCTTGCCACTAGGCCATACTCCCAGCCCCAGTTTCCACCTCCTAAGGGGCACAATAATAGTGGTTTAGAGTGGATGTGAGGGAACAGAAGACACTGTACACAAGAGAGCACAAAAAAGGTGACTTAGGGATGACCCTAACAACACTTGCCAAGAGCCCATTTCTGTATATGATCACATTCATAGGTACTGGAGAACTTCCTCATATAAATTTAGGGGACAAACCCATTACAATGCCACTGCTGGTGGTCCCTACCTCTCATTCCGTAGGCAGATCCCTGCTGACCCTGAGTCCTGGACTTTGGGTGATACAGTGATGTAATCCAGTGAGTGCTGGGGACATTAAGGTTTGTAGCAGGATCAGACAGAGCCTAGTCTGTCTCTGGGCACTGAGACATTGGGATATTTCCTTGGGGCTTCAAGTTCCCCTGTGACCTGGTCAGAAAGTAGTAGAAGCTACAGGCTCCCTAAGGCCAAAGCCTTTCCTAGCTGAGGTAGGCATTGCTCTTGTGATCTGCAGAGACCACAGAGTTTCCTGGTGAACCTCAGTGGCCAGATCCCGGTCAGTGGGAGCAAGGCATGCCCAGAATAGGTCTTTAGCATCCAGAGTGGGAGAGGTATGGGCAGAAGAGAGGAGTAGGCATCCCCTTTTGTAACCAAGAGTAAAACACCAGTGTGGATCCACTAACAGGGCCCAGCCTCTATTGAGGCTCCTGATGCTTCACATAGAATCTGTGCCACTTCAGGGCCAGACACATGTGTCACACACACACACCCCTCCCTCCCAGTTCTATAGTGCACCCACCCACCCCGTGTGGCCTGGGCTTATGTTCACAGGACTGTTAGATGCCCTGAGTAGTTCTTGGGGTTCTGACCCTGGGTGGGAATCTGAGTGTTAAGCACTTACAGGCTATGCAATTACAGGATCAGGGATCACTTCACCTGGACTTCATCTTCCCTTCTACACATGGGATTAAACACATATAGCAGGTTGTTGTTAGGTTCTTATTTTTTTGAGCAGGACACTTGCCCATGGTTGGTGCTGAGAGAACACTGATTTCCCTTTATCGAGAGATGACAACCATCAGAAACCATTCTGAAGTTGGTATCACTGTAGGTCAGGGACACTGAGCACTGTAATCACAGTTATCTGAGGAGGCATCATGGAGAAGGTGACAAGGACCTGGTATGAAAAGATGGTCACTGGGTTTATGTTAGGAGCTTAGTTAACAAGGTCTCTGTGACACAAAAAGCAGACTCCTGTTGGCCGTGCTCCAGGTAGCACTGGGCTGTGGAGGGACTTGTAAGCTATGCTGAGGAGGCACCATGGTGTCACCCGGAAAATGACTTACTAACTTCCAGGAGTTATCCTGTGTTAGCCAGTGCTCTGTTTCAGACACGACCCCCACGTAGGCAGCCACACACCTGTGACCTCCTTTGCTCCCATGATGCAGGATGCAGAAGGAGATGTGGCAACACGCATTTTAGCCACAAAGGATGTCACGTGGTCTGACTATTTACTCGTTTCTTGGAAAAAGGTTATGAATGATCCTACTCAGTTAAAATGTCTCTTTTGACCTTAGTCTTTTTTTTTTTTTTTTTTTTTTTGCCAGTCCTGGGCCTTGGACTCAGGGCCTGAGCACTGTCCCTGGCTTCTTCCCGCTCAAGGCTAGCACTCTGCCACTTGAGCCACAGCGCCGCTTCTGGCCGTTTTCTATATATGTGGTGCTGGGGAATTGAACCCAGGGCCTCATGTATACGAGGCAAGCACTCTTGCCACTAGGCCATATCCCCAGTCCCTTGACCTTAGTCTTAAAAAGACCCCATCTCTTAGGTGAGAAACGGGGCTCTGTTTCTCCAACAGATTTTCCTTATTTTCTGGCTGAAGTATAAGCTCTCCATCACTGCATAACCAGCTCTTGTTGTAGTTATTGGTTCCATAATTTGTAGAGGGAGAAAGAATCTCATTTTTGTCAGATGTGAGTAACAATGGGTATCCTAAGAGTATTCTGGGAACTCAATCTTTTAAAAGATTGAAGTAAAGTTCACATGATACAGAAGGACTTGAACGGTTTAGTGATGCACACTGCGCATGTTGTGTGTCTATTTGTCTTAGATACGTTGCTTGTTTCCATCGAAGTGCTGTTGTGCATATGCTGCTAAACATTTATTTTTACACATTTCTGTGTGAATGTTTTCACTTGTGTCATGTAGGAATAGAATTGCTGGATCTTATGGAAATTCAAGTGTTAGCTTTTGTTTCACATGTGCCAAACTGTTTTCTGCAACTGCTGCACAATTTCACATTTCTATGAACAGTGTCCACCTCTTTATTTTTTCTCACCAATACTTGATAATTTTTATGTTTTTTTTTTGTTTCTGAAATGATGTCTTGTGGTTTTGATTTTTATTTCCGTCATGGGTAATGATGTTGAACAAGTTTTTCTTTTGTTTTTTTGGGTGGAGGGTTTTACTGTGTGGCCTTGATCTCAGGATCTTCAAGGCACACCAGATGGCTGTAACCCACCAACAGAGCATGGAGCAACTTGATTGTGGCATCCTGCTCACCTGTGGTGTTGCTAGTGTATATGAAGGCATGTGTGAAGCCACTGGTGTTGGAGGGTGACTGAGTCTGTGCAGAGAGGCTTGCCATGTACATCCCAGGAGACATGGAGTTGCAGGCTCACAGTATCTGGCTGTAAGGAGATGCCATCCATCTGGAGCACACCTGCACAAGGGCATCTATAAGTGTCTAGCCTCTACCAGTACCCACTGAGCACTGAAGCTTCAGAGGCTAACCAGAAGAGGTCAGGAAAGGTCACTTGATGTTTGGGCTGGACAAAGCTGAAGCCTGGAGATTAGTAGGTGCTATGGTGGGTGATAGAAAACCCACTAGCTGTCAAAGAAAAGTCCGATAATTTGAACTACTTCAAAGGAAATCAGCCGAAACCTCCTAAGATTTCCAAGAAAAGCTGCTAAATTCTCCAGAGACAAAGCACCCAAGATAGGCTGGCAAACTCTCCAGAGACAAAGCATCTGTTAATTCCTAGATATAGAGGTTCAATAAGTCTGTAATAAACCACTGAATAACCTCAGAGATACACAGTCTAAAGATGTGAACAAGGAAAGAAATGTAACTAATTGTTGAAGCTCCATAGTTTATTCTAGGTATTAGTAAGGAAAGTGCACAGTAGTTCTGAGTTCATCTACCATTTCTACATTGTAAACTACATTTTAGGGTTGCCTATTGAATCCTTGCCACTCACATGTGCTAGCCAAGTCTTCTTGAATGACTTATTTACATTTAGTTCCTTTCCACATTCTCTGTCTAAAATTTGGGAAGCCATTGTAGAGTTAAAACATATCTTATGCTGTGACCCATTCGTTCTACCTTTACATACTCAGTGACTCCATCAGTGTTTAAATGAGAGAATATCAGTAGGAACCTGTGGAAATTGTCCATACAGAGTCAGAGTGGGGCTCTCTGGCGCTGTCCCAAGTGCTAGGGCGCTTTCTGCTGTTTACTTGGGAAATAACAGTTGGATGGAAGCTTTTTCTGAAGATAGCGCTTGTTGTCTATGAATTCCTGGCCGTTGTTTTCCATGATGTTTGCTTGTTTCCCTGTTTTAAGTTTTTGAAAGAAATATTGGTTGATGAAGTCAGAAGATTGAATGTTTTAATTTAAATTTATCCTTCACCAACTAAATTGCTCTAAAGGTCTAACACAGACCCATGTGATAACAAAGCTATTTCTCCATTCTACCTGGAAAACGGAATAACCAAAAACATGAATTAAAAACCCAGCCTGGTTATTCTTGTTCTGTTTTGCTCTTTGGTCTGGCCTGTCCTCCTCCCTATTCTCACTCCCCTTGCCCCCTCATCTGCCAAGCCTGGTGTGTCAGTAATCCGGGATGCATGGAAGTGGCTATGTGATGTCCCTAGCCGCCATCCCTAACAAGTGTCCGCCGAAGCTCCAGGCCTGCTTGTGCCACTGTGTGGGACAGTTCTAGGGGCAGGAGAGATCTTGAAGGCTTGTGGACTGGCTTGTACCAGGCCCTGGGTTGGAGCAAAGGCCTTCTGATAGGCAGGGAGGGCAGCAGGTCAGCAAGTGGGATATCAGAGAGAGGCTGGGCAAAAGCCAGATGTGGCTTGTGTGTGGAGATGGCTGGACCCAGGTGCACAGAGCTCACCGAGAGTAAACTCTGGAAGACAAGCAGAGCTAAGCCTAGCCTCCTGGCAGGTGGGGCCCAGGGCATGGGTGTGGGGTGTTTGTGAAAGTGTTTGGAGAAGCACAGCCTGCCTCTCCTATTTGCTCGTTTTTGCCCTTCCTGAAGTGGCTTAGGGAAGGCTAGGCCTTAAACCAGGCCTTGGGAGCCTTTAGCTTGTGCTTTCAGTTTTGGCAGGCCCCCCAATGGTTGTGGCTGGCTGTGAAAGTGGGTGGGGGAGTGGGGCCTGAGGTGCAGGGGTGGGGCTTGTGGGTCATCACTGCTGGAGAGGGGAGGTGTGAGGGCAAGGAAGTGAGAGATGCCTGGGCGGCACTTGTGGGTCCTCAGTGTAAGAGAGGCGGGCAAAAGCCAGGAAGTTGGAGGTGCAGGGGCGGGGCTTATGGGGTATCAAAGTTGAGAGGGGAGGGCCAACGGGGAGGAAGTGAGAGGTCAAGGGTCGTGGCTTGGGCGCTGGACAGGTTTAGGTCAGTTTGTCCTGGAACAAACAGACCTGCCACAAGGCTAGGAAGAGCTCCTTTCTCTGAGGGTCCTCTAGTTGTGTTTGGGCCTACAGAGCTGGTCAGGCTCATTGTGGTTTGGTGGTGAGTTGGACTTCCGTACACCGTCCCATCAGGCAGCAGCCGCTTTTCTATGTGGGGAAGCCTGGAGAACCGCGCATGCTTGTGGAGAATGCCGGACCCAGGTGCACTGAGCTGACTTTGAGGCAACTCCGAGCTTCCTGGCAGGTGTAGCCCAGGTCATGGGTGTGGGGTGCTTGTGAATGTGTGTGGAGAAGCATGGCCTGCCTCTCGTGTTTGCTCCTTTGGGCCCTTCCTCAAGTGGCTTTGGTGAGGCTACGCCTCAAACCAGGCCTCCAGAGCCGGCTTCCAGTCAGTGCGGAGCATTTAGCGGGCTTTCAGTCTTGGCTGACCCAGGCCATGGTTGTGGGGTGTTTGTGAAAGTGTGTGCAGGAGCGCGGCCTGCCTCTCCTGTTTGCTTCAGTGATGCTAGGCCTCAAACCAGTCTTCTGGAGCTGGCTCCCAGTCAGTGCAGAACTTTAGTCAGTGCTTTCAGTCCTGGCAGGCCCATGGCATGGGTGTTGGTTTTTATCGCCTGTCTGCCTGCCTCTCTGTGTTGGTTTGTGTCCTTCCTGAAGTTGCTTTGGTGAGGCCAGTTCCCAAACCAGGCCTCCGGAGCTTGCTTTCAGCTGGCACTTTCAGTCTAGGCAGGCCCAGGGCATGGATACAGGTGAGGAACAGTGAGGAGAAACATGGCCTGCTTCTCCTGAAGTGGCTTGGGTGAGGTTAGTCCCCAAACCATGCCTCCGGAGCCTGCTCCAGTCATTCATTGTCAAGCTTTTAGCTGGCACTTTCAGTCTATGCAGGCCCAGAACATGGGTGTGGGGTGTTTGTGGTTGTGTGTGGAGAAGTGCGGCCTTTGTTCATTTGTGCCCTTCTTGTAGTGGCTTCAGGGTGGCTAAGCCCTGAAGTCAGGAGGTCAGGTCTTGCCGGTGCCATCTTGGCCACACACATGTTGAATTGTTGGGTCTGGCATCTCTTCTTCATGGTGGAGGGAGGGAATTCTGACCCCCAGGGGATGGTTGTGCCTGAATTCCTGGAGACAGGTGTGAGCACTTTCCTTATAAGTGACTGAACCTGTCTGTCTAGTGCTTGGGAATAGGAGCTTCCTATTACCCTGCCCTTTGACTTTACCTTATTTAGGCCCAGACAAGCACCTGTGCCATTACACCATGCTACACATCTCTGTGTTTGCATCCGTTATCCTGTCTCCTGGCTTATCTCTGGTCAACATGGTGTCCCAAATCAGCTCTTGGAGCTCAATTGGTTTGTTAGTATAGTTTTGTTTTTTCTTTCTTCTCTGGCCTGTATTTGGGGGCAGCGGGCCTTTGTAACAATTGCCTGCCTATAGACTATTAGCATTCTAATAAAGACTCCAAGATTGGATCCTTCAAAATGTGGTTTTTCTGATAATTTACATTATAACATGCCCAAACCAGGCTTCTGGATCCAGCTCCCAGTCACTGCAGAGACTTTAGATGGTGCTTTCTGTCTAGGCAGGCACAGGCATGGGTGTGGGGGTATTTGTGAAAGTGTGTGGAGAAGTTCGACCTGCCTCTCTCGTTTATCGCACATTTTACTTGACATATCAACGTATTTTTGTCTAGTTTTTGGAGCATGCTTTGCCAGCCAGGCAAGCACCTTTATACTGAGTCATGTCCCCTGGTGGTCTCAGTGGGCCATCACTTCCCCTAGGCCTGGCCTGAGATCTGTCTCATTAGGAGCTGGAGGGAGGTAGCAGAAGGCAGGAGCAGAAAGTGTGGTCTAAATGGCTTTTTCCTGTTTTTCCTCCCATCAGTCCCGGCTCTGATCCCCCTCAACAGAGGAGAGGCCTAAGTGCTGAGGATTGGAATGGTAGGTGTCCAGTCCAATGTAGGATGGGCTCCGTGGACCCCAACAAATCTTGGTTAGGAGAACATAGGCCCCAATCCAGGTCTTGCAGAGGGCGCGGAGTTTAGGGTGGAGGGGATGTGTGGAAAATGTTTTTTCCTTATGCCTGTAATCCTGTGTACTCAGGAGGCCAAAATCTGTTGATTGCAGTATGAATCCAGCCCTGGTAGCAAAGTCCATGAGGCTCTATATCACCAATCAACAACAAAAAAACCTCTAGTGGAAGCAGAGCTGTGTCTCAAGTTGTAGAGGGCTCATGCCTGAGTTCAAGCCCCAGGACCAGCACAAAAAGATATTTGGGGGTGGGAATGTGGCTTAGTGGTAGGGTGCTCGCCTAGCATTCATCAAACCCTCTGTTGGATTCCTCAGCAGCACAAACAGAAAAAGCAGCAAGTGTTGATGTGGCTCAAGTGGTAGAGTACTTCCTTTGAGCAAAAGAAGCTCAGGGACAGTGCCTAGAGCATGAGTTCAAGCTCTAGGATTGGCAAAAAAAATATTTTCATTTTTATCATATAGGTCTTTCTTACACACATTTATTTTAAAACTTTTATTTATTTAAATGTTTTTCTTTGCTGGATGTGAGGTGTGAACTGTGTGCCTGAGTTCTGTCCTCAAGGTCTTCGGCTGAAGACTAGTGCTCTATCACCTGAGTCACAGCGCCACTTCTGGTTTTCTGGTTGGTCATTGGAGATAACAGTCTTAGAACTTTCCTGCCTGAGCTGGCTTTGAACCTGGATCCTCTCGTCTCTGCCTCCTGAGTAGCTAGGATGACAGGAGTGAGCCACATTTTATTAGGCATACAAAAGTATTTCACTTTCTTTTTTGTGAGTTCCAGTGGTATTGTGTTCCATGACCTTCCACAAGCTAGGCAAGTACCTCAGCTCTTAGCCCTGGTTCTTTTTATGCCGCCTTTGATCTTCATGATTTCCAGCCTTTGTAGGCATTTTGAAGAGAAAATGCACAGAGTGTCAGAATAAAAACTGTAGAGCCTGGAAGCTTGGAATCATGAATAGAGGTTCTGGCTCGATAGCCCAAGGTAGAACAGTGTGGATGGCCCCCATTAGAACCTGCTCTGGAGAACTTATGCCTTGCCCAGGCCCCTGGCCTCTCTTCAAGTCTACATCAAGTTTTCATTTATACTTTCATATCCATCCTGGGGCCTGGAGAATGAGGTGAAGGCATGTGTGAGGAAGGGCAGCCTATTTTGTCCTGCTTTGTAACAACTTCAGTGACCCTAGGCCCCTGCCGAAGCCTCTGAGTCTTTGCTATGCATTCAGTTTTGCTTTTGGTCTTGTCCTGCTGTGATTGTGGGTTAGGGGCTGAGGAGCTGTGTGGGAAACATTTTATTTTTATTACATAGCTCTTAAACACAATTTGTTCCACATTGAAAGGCATTTAATTTTCTTTTTGATGAATTTAAAATTTATTGTGTTTCAAGGCCTCCTACAAGCTAGGCAAGCAACTCAACACTGAACCTCATCCCTTTACCCAATCAGTTCCCTTAAGACTGCTTTTACTAAAGTTTTCTAGTAAGGAGCTTCTGTGTGACTTTTTGTTTTGTTTTTCCTCTGTCGCCTATATAGCATCGCACTTTTCTGCGGAGTAGGTCCAGCATGCCCCTCCTTTGTTGCCTGTTGATTTCTTCTGACTGTAAGTACTTTGAGGGCAAAATTTTTTAGTATCAGAAGAAAACATGGCATACATACACTTGTAATTTTGAGTTTAGTATCTGTTAGTATGGCCCAATGTAGAAAAGTGGCTTGAATGACACCCCCTCCCCTGAAGGAGTGACACCCATTCAAAAACATTCTGAAGTTGTCATCACTGTAGGTCAAGGTTCTAAGACCCTCTAATCATTGAATCACAATCATATGAGGAGGCATCAGGGATAAGGTGACAAGGACCTGGTATGAAAAGATGGCCAGTGGGTTTAATTTAGGAGCTCAGCAATCACTGTGGCTGGTACTGAAGCACCCAGACCCTTGCTGGGTAGTACTGGGCAATTAAGGGAATTGAACACTATGCTGAAGTAGTGCCATGGTGTCACCAGGCAAATGGCCTCTCAGACCCTGGGAGCTATGCCTTATGCTCATTAGTGCTGTGTTTCAGATAGGAACTCCACCTAAGTAGCCACACAGATACTTGGGGCCTCAATTGGTGTTATGAGAAAGGATGCAGAATGAGACTTGGCAAAACACACATTTTCACCATAAAGGATGCCATGTGGACTGTCTGTTTACTCCTGGTACTTGAACTCCACCTGGGAGCTGTCCCTCAGCTTCTTTTTGCTTAATGTTAGCATTCTACCACTTATTTTTTGCTTTTTCTGATAAAGTGTCATTTTTGTAGTAACATTTTAAAGTTAAAATGTATGTACAGACATATTTCTAAGTGTACATCAACTTCATTTTGACTGAATGATCTCTTTTAAAAGTACAGAAATTTGGGGCTGGGGATATGGCCTAGTGGCAAGAGTGCTTGCCTCATATACATGAGGCCCTGGGTTCGATTCCCCAGCACCACATATACAGAAAATGGCCAGAAGTGGCGCTAGCACTCTGCCACTTGAGCCACAGCGCCACTTCTGGCCTTTTTTTTTTTTTTTTTTTTTATATATATATGTGGTGCTGAGGAATCCAACCCAGGGCTTCATGTATACGAGGCGAGCACTTTACCACTAGGCCACATTCCCAGCCCTTTTTCTATAATTTTCTATAGTCGAAGGCCATTGGTCTCTTTAATGCAATTGCCAAAAATTTGTGGATAACTTACAAGGCATTAGTTTTACAAGGAAAGCATGAAAGTTTTGGAAAAATAATTTTAAAAGTAAGCCATGACAGAGCTGGTTCCCTGAGGAGGGAGGGGCTTTTAATCCTAGCTACTCAGGAGACTGGGATCTTAGGATTGTGGTTTAAAGCCAGCCCCAGCAGGAAAGCCAGTGAGAATCTTAGCTCCAATTAATCACCTAAAAGGTGGGGAGGGAGCTGTGGCTCAAGTGGTAGAGTGCTAGCCTTGAGCAGAGAAGCTCAGAGACAGTGCCTAGGACCTGAGTATAAGCCTCAGGAGTGACATACAACACACACACACACAGTACAGGAACTTTCTGGGCAGTTTTGGTGCTCAACAAATTGACAATGAAACTAAAAAGTTTCTGCGTAGCAAAAGACATAGTTACCAAGCTAAAAAGGCAGCCTACAGCATGGGAGATCTTTACCTTTTCATAAGAGCCTAATAACCAGAATACACAAGGAGCTAGATCCTCTATAAATTACCCAAGAATAATGGGAAAAAGGGGTAGAGACTTATCAGAAGAAAAAGTAAGAATGGCTTCTTAACACATGAGAAAATGTTCAACATCCCTATTCAGTAATGCAAAACAATGCAATGCCTAAACAAAAAGACTTGTGTGTACTGTTAAAAAGAAATCAGTTAGTGTACTCTTTACCTGACTTATGCAAATGGAACCCCTCTACACATCACTTTTATAATAACTATAAAAATACAGTTTCCATTGGTGCACATACAGGAGCAGTTATTTGTAGCTTTTCATTGTAATACTAAGTATCCTCTCAGTGTAAGCATTCTTTTGTTCTGGTTTATTCAGATAGGTTTGTGTTTTGGTTTTGAAACCTTGTACTGCTCATCAAGTTGGAATATTTTTGACATTAGACATTTAAAACATAAAAAATATGAATAAATTGTTTCAGCAGGGTCTTGATAATTTAAAGGAAAGATCCTTCCCAGCTTTACCACTGTTGATCTGTGAATGAATTTCTAGTACTGTTTCTTGGAATTTTCCTGAAACAGAATCTCTCTGTGCAAGGGGATTGTCCTTGGGAATGTAGTTGTGTGCCTGGTTATATGTTATTTTATGTGGTAGCAGCTGTCTTGAAGGGTCTGGAGTTGGGTAAACAACTGTAAAACGAAACAAAACAAAAACAACTGTTTGAAGGCCAAGCCTTCCTATAGTTGGAAGAGCAATGCCTGACTGACACTTTGCTTTCTCAGCTGGCACTGATCATGGAAAGAGACTTGGCTCTCCATGGGGATTCTTATTTCTTTCTCTTTTACAAACCCATCTTCTTCACCTCAGGTATTAATATTTGTTTTCACCTGTTTTGCATAAAAGGTAGGATGAGGTACTGTGGGGTAATCAAGGCTCAGTTCACAGCTGTAAGGCCCTCCCCCGGAGGGCTACAGTACTGTTAGATGCCCCACCTGACTGTCTCCGCCCGGTTACCTAGGTGACCCGCACACCTGGGGGCGGTGGTCTCCCCGCCCCCCAGGTCACATCCGGGTCCCACCTCCCCATCCCCGCCCTACGGAAGGCCTCGCCCGGGGGCCGCTTGCTCTCAGTCCCGCCGCGTGCTCCGTGAGCGTGGCCGCTGGTCAGGGAACGAGCTCTCCTCTTCGGCCTGAGACCGCGTGGCATCCTCCTTTCCTGGCTCCCTGCTGTACACACCTATTAGGTAACGAATGCACCGTGATGGAAGGCGGAGGTTCTCATCCTCCTTAGAGGGTTCTTGAACTTTAGGGCGGTTAGTGTCGGGGCGCTGGAGTGAACTTGGAGCAGTTTCACCGAGGCTCTGAACTCCAGGTGAGAAGTCCACACGGAGCCGCCGCGGCTTCTCCCGCGGAGTCCACAGGTGTTTACCCGCAGCCTCTCCCGCCTGGTTTCTTCCTTGTGACCGACCCGCATTTGCACTGTGGGCGCCGCCGGGTGGGGCGCGGGAACCCGGGTCTGGAAGGGGCGACCCCCGCCCCCATCGACACCCTGACTCGGGGAGATCTGCTCTCCCCTCGCCGTGCTCCCAGCGACCCCGTGCCGCCGGCACGGACCTGTGGGTCGGCACGTGCCGCACCAAGTCCGGGTCCTCCCGGTTCTGGGGCGCAGGCTCTGGGGTGCTGGCCCTGTCCGCCCGAAACGCCCGCTCGGGGACCGGGGGGGGGGGGGGGGCGCCGGGCCGAGGGCGCACCGACCCGGGACTGGAGGCCTCCCGGCGCCGGGCGCCGCCCCTTCCTGCCCAGGGCCCGGCAGGTGCGCGCGCCCCTTCCAGCCCGCCGGACGCTCCGGGAGCCGAGCCCAGGGCTGGCGCTGCCCCGAGCCGCGCTCCTCAGCCTCCAGTGCTCCTCCGCCTCCAGCGCTGGCTGCAGCTCTTCTTCCTTCTGTCCGCACAGCAGGCGGCCCTGGCCTGGCGCGGGGGTCCTGGCGCCACCCGGAAGGCAGCGCCGCTGAACCACGTGCGGGCCGGGGAGGAGCGGAGGCGCCCGAAGGACTCCCGGCCCTCGGTGTGCTCGGAAAACGGAGAATGAGACGGAAAGGGGGCGAACTGGACGTCTGCTTTTGGTGAGTCAACACGCTGCCCAAACCACATGCTGTTGAAAATGAACTTTGGCAAGATAGGCGATATTTGGGTTACGCTTCCGGCAGAGGGCTCAGTGTTAATGGTAGGATTAAAGTTTGACATGGTAACCATACATACCCTAAGCCACTCAGGAATCCTATGCCTTACTTGAAACTTTTCATTAACTAAACCCACTCAATAACTGTATGTTTTTTGTTCTTTCCTCCCTCTCTGGCCTGTTTCCCGACAGTGTGGAGGGTCTGTGTGGGCTGCAGGCCTTTGTAACAGCTGGCTGCCTGCAGACTGCTAATGCTCTGATAAACACTCCAAGATTCCGTCCTTCAGTATGTGGCTTCTCAGATAATTTACACTTATCTAACAGTATGACTGGGTTTAGGGGTCGGTTGTTGATGTCAATAAGGATTGGTGGTTGTAGGGCTACTCAGAGTGGGCGTTAGCATAAAGATTTAGTTATGGCTTGGAAATACATTAGGCAGGTGTTGGGTTTTCGATTAACTTTACAAAGCAGGTTAGTTTTAGGGACTAAGGGTTAGGCTCACTATTACAGAAAGGTAGAAATGATGGTTGAGAAATGGGTCAGGCTTAGGGAGTGGGTTAGGGAAGGGGATAGGAAATGTCATAGACAAAGGATGAGGTTAGGGAGCCTGTTAGGGAAGATTTTAGGATCAGGGTTGAAGTGTTGAGGGTTAGGGAGTGGGTGAGAATTAACTTTGTGGAATGAGTTTGAGTTATGAGATGTGTTATGGAGTGGTTTACAAAACAAGTTATGGAACAGGTAAGGATTAAGAATGTGTTAAGGAAGGGGCTAGGGTGAGAGTTAGGCAATGTGTTCAATATGAATGTGTTAGGTACACAATTGTATGGATTTTGGTTAGTGAATGGCCACAATTGTATGGATTTTGGTTTGTGAATGGCTTAGTGTGAGGCATAAGGTTGGTGAGTAGCTTAAGGTGTGGGTTTGGGTTGGAGCACATTAGGGTGTGAGTAGTGGCTAGAGTTAGTGTGCGCAGTGGGGATCCATGTTAGGGTAGGGGTAGGATTAAGGTTGGGTTGAAGCTGTATTACAATTAGGGTACATGTGAGTGTAGGGTTATGGTTACGGTTGGCACATGTGTTTTGGTATGGGGTAGGAGATAGGGTAGGGGTTAGAGTCTGAGTGGCCTCAACATCCTCCCCAGCGTCTTGGTTTAGTAGCCCTGCTCTTTCCCATGCCCTCCTTTCTGTTGTCCTAGTGTTTGTCTTCCCCATGTATTTGTCTTCACCTTTTGTCTCCCACTTACTATGCAAAAAAGTCCATTTCCTCTCACCTGAAGGCCTGCATTTGAGGACTTTTGTGTAAGCATACAATTTAAAGCTTAAGACAAGGGTCCTAGCTTTGGACAAAGCCCATCTGTACTCTCAGAAATACCTTGGAAGAACCTAGATAGGTGAGGATGAAACTGTGAGGATAGGTTGTGGTTTCCCCTGGACTGTGTCATCCTGTTGAAAGGCCCTGTACTCTTCCCTATGGTAATATGGCACCTGGGTGACCCAGGCCCTTGGGTGGTCTGGTTCTCTATGGTTCACCTCTCAGGAGCAGTACAGTGATGGAGGGTTCGGTCTGTGGAGAACATGTGGTGGAGTTGCTGGTACCCCAAGGTACCAGTTTCCTTTTTTGTGGTGTTATGCCCAGATTTCGGGTCCCCAAAGACCACCAAGGAGCCAATTCCGATGCAAATGCAAGTCAAAGCAAGTTGGAGCCTGGACTGTAAACCGCCACCGACACAGCGCATCTGCATTGAGACCCGCCGACCCTCAGATAAGCAGAGTTTTTATTGTGATTACTACAGGGGCAGGGTATTTCCAACATGGCAGATACTTTATTGGATAGCATTTAGCAAGCAAGTCTTGTCCTATTTCTATTGGCTATCTACCCTTTCAGTTATCTATTTTGGCTTTGATAATGGGAACTGGCCTTGATATCAGGAACTGACATCAGGTGGTCACATAGCAGTGATGCAGGGGGTTAAGCATGGGGTAGAGGAAGTCACAAATAGGTTATGCAAGCCGTTTACAGAAACAGAATTCTGTGGTCAGGCTGTCCTAGTACCAACTTTATTTTAACAATTGCTATCGTGTTTTCCCATTACCACTAAGCAAGCTTGAGTGGGCTAAAACAATCCAGTACTCAATCATAAGTAAACTAACCCAACAGTTACCATGGCATTTCTACTACTATTATGGTTATTTCTATAGTCTACTACTATGATCATTTTTTACTGTCTTTTACCATGGTTGCTACCTAGGTACAGAGGGGAACAAGAGCTCCCTATATTTTTAAATGTCAACTACAAAAAACTAGTCTCATGGGTGGGGGTCCAGCCCTCTAGCATGGAGTCATCACCAGAGTTTAGAAGCTGTTATAATTTTAACACTAAAACTTATATTTAGTCATTCAGGTTCTCATATTAGCCCTTACAGTGGCAGGACCTCATGTGCCTCCATAGAAGTATCCTGACTGTTTCCTGTCCCGTGTGTATACTGGGATAGGTATCCACTTTCTGTTGCTGCTTAGAAGGCCAAGGGCAGTTTTTCATCTGAGGTCTTCCATGTCTTTGGTACCTGTAAACGTTTGCACCCAGCTACAGACTACTGAGCTAGGGCTGGGGAGCAGAGAGGGACTTGAAGGGACTCCAGTTCCTTGACTGAGACCAGGCTGATATCTTGTGAGGGATATAGAGTCTTGTGGGTATTGGTGACACTTCAGCAGTGGATTTGGACATGGAAAGAGCTTCCTAGAGAAGAGCAGGCTGCTGTTGTCATAGTGGGTCCCAGAATGCTGCCTGAATCCTTACCTGCA
The DNA here is from genome assembly GCF_023159225.1 of Perognathus longimembris pacificus. NCBI lineage: Eukaryota > Metazoa > Chordata > Mammalia > Rodentia > Heteromyidae > Perognathus > Perognathus longimembris. Next base: position 2,212 of record NW_025959227.1, on the reverse strand, counting down.
CCCTGTCATCTGCTTCAGGCCTGGGCAGGGGCTGATAGAGCCTCTCTACAGCCTGCCAGGAACTCCTGGCCAGGAACCTGGTAGGCCGTCACACTGCTTACCTATAGCCAGTGCACCCCTGGCAGTCCTCGGGCCTGGATGAAGAGGAAGGCACTGGGCTTGCCCACCCAGGGGTTCCTTAGCTCCGAGGATGATGTGTTGGCAGCAGAGAGCAGGTATGGGTGGCAGGGAGGTGGGAAGCTTTCTGTCTGCCTGCCCCAGGAGGACTGGATCCTTTCTGCCACCAGGCTGGCTCCTCCAGAGTCAGAGGGAGGCAGCAGTGACTACTGCACTTTAGGCTGCTGTGGTGAGTTCCATCTGTCTTTGTTCCACATGGAGAAACCCAGGCCCATTCCAGGCCTGTGGTCTTTCCTATATCCAACAGAGCCCAGATACCCAGCAAAGGGCTACTTGTAAGGAAGCTGCCCACAGTCAGAGGTGCAGACTGCTTGAGGACTCAAACCACATTTTGCTCTCTCCCATTCTGGGCAGACAGCAGGGTCTCTCTGACCTGGCCAGCTGCTTCATGTCCACATTGAAGAAAGTGAATTAATGCCCCTGTTGCTGAGTGTTGGTGGGCCTTTGCCTCCTGAGAAGGTCACTTGCACACTGTACAGAAGCCCTTCATCAATCCTCAGTTCTGTGGGGAAAGGTCCCTACCCTTAACATCCTGATACCCAGCCTCTTTCCTCCCTTTCCCCCTTCTGGTTTTGCCCCAAGCCTCTCTGAGAAGGGTGTAGATACACATCCTGTTCTATGCTTCCCCCTTTAAAGGCCCAGCCTGGGCTCGGTGGACACAGGTGAGATGCCATGACCAAGTGGAACAGCCTTTTCATGCATCTTCCTAAGTCATATTTCAAACTGAGTTTACAAGGGATGTCTTGGCTCTTCCAAAGTGTAGATGACCAAGCTCTGTGTCCAGCTGATGCAGCATCATCAGGGTAGAGGCCCACCAGATTCAGAAAGTTATACCTCTTACTTGTCTTAATTTTCCACTGCCCTTAAGATTGAGAGCTGAGGCCAGGGATGGCAGATAGACTGAAACGACCCCCTGGCAGTAGCCATGGCCTGTGAAGGGCCCTGATTCCTATAAAACCGTATTGGGTGACCTTGAGGGAGGCACTCATGGTCTGGAGAGAGTGTAGACAAAACATTTATGTGTTATTTCCCTAGGGTTGCTATGACAAGGCACTGTACACTGTGAGCTATGGAGATCTTCTTTCACAGCTCTGAAGTCCAACAGGTGGAACAAGGTCCAACAGTGAAAGCAAGGTGTATTATAGGCCACATTCCCTTGAGAGGTGCAAGGGCATGGTGTGTTCCAGGTCTTGTCCTGGTTTCTAAACCTGTGAGGGAATAGCGTAGTTTGTAGAGTAACTCCCCTGTGTGCATTTCTGTGACTGGGTTTCCACCTTTTTTTTTTTTTTTTCCCCTAGTCTTATGCCTTGAACTCAGAGCCTGAGCACTGTCCCTGGCTTCTTTTTGCTCAAGGCTAGCACTCTGCTAGTTGATCCACAGTGTCACTTCTGGCCGTATTCTATATATGTGGTGCTGAGGATTCGAACTCAGTGTTTCATGTATATGAGGCAAACACTCTTGCTACTAGGCCATACTCCCAGCCCGAGTTTCCACCTTTTAAGGGGCACTAAGGTTTGGAGCAGCATCAGACAGAGCCTAGTCTGTCTCTGGGCACTGAGACATTGGGATACCTCCTTGGGGCTTCAAGTGGGAAACTTGACCTGTGATCTAAGCAGAAAGTAGTTGCAGCTACAGGCTCCCTAAGGCCTCAAGCCTTTCCTAGCTGATGTAGGAATTGCTCTTGTGATCTGCAGAGATGACAGAGTTTCCTGGTGAACCTTGGTGGCTAGATCCTGGTCAGTAGGAGCAAGGCATGCCCTGAATAGGTCTTTAGCATACAGAGTGGGAGAGGTATCGTCAGAAGAGAGGAACTGGCACCCTCATGTGTAACCAAGTGTAAGACACCAGTGTGGATCCACTTTCAGGGCCCAGCCTATGGGAGACTCAGGCTAGTGAGGCTCCCGATGGTTCACATAGAATCTGTGCCACTTCAGGGCCAGACACACGTGACCCCCCACAGCTGGAGTGCCCCCACCCACCCCTGTGGCCTGGGCTTATGTTCAGTGGACTGTTAGATGCCCTGAGTGGTTTTTTT